>NW_006921802.1:4915925-4923178 GCF_000298275.1 Orycteropus afer afer
TAATTGTGATTTGGGTGAAAGTTTACATGGGAAATTCATTTACCATACAATTCATACATGTTTTGTTTCATGACATTAACTGCAATTCCCATAATGTAAATCCCTTTTCCACTTCCTCCCTCTTCTTACTGTTTCCCTGTGTCCTCCTGTCCCATGCATTCCTGCCCTCTGAACTACCTCCTTGAGCAAATACTGCCCTTCTGATCTCCTATGATTGATTGTTCTGAGGAGTGCACCTACCTCGTGTAAACATTTGCCTTATATGCCTATCATTTTTCTGGAAACCACAGGAGTAAGTTCAGTTCCAGACCTGAGGGGTCACTAGGGGACATAATCTTGGGGGTATCACCAGTCTCTATCAAACCAGTAAGCCTGGTCTTTTTTATGATTTTGAGTTTTATTTCACCTTTGTCTCCCACTCTGTCCAGGATCTCCTATTCTGATCTCTTTCTCAGTGGTTGACAGTGGTAACCAGATACCATCTAGTTCTTCTGGTCTCAGTATAATGTAAGCTGAGATTCACATGGGGCACTAGTTTGCTGGACTAATTGTTGGCATGCCTCCTTGGTTTTCTTCATTCTTCTTTGCATCGGCTGAGGAGAGATCAATTGTTGCATCCCAGATGGCCACTCACAAACTTTTAATACCCCTGTCACTACTCAACAAAGTACGATGTGAAAAAAATGGTTTTGTGTAGTATGTTATGCCAATTGAGCTTGATGCCCCCCATGAACATGTTCCCAGGACCATGGACCCAGTGATTTACCTCCTTATGGTGTTTGGCTGTGGCCAAAAAGTTATCATCATTTTGCCCCATTGTTGTTGTTGTTATGTACTGTCGAGTTGGACCCGACTCATAGTGACCCCTCCTTGGGTTTCCGAGGCAGTATCACTATGGAAGTAGATTGCCCCATCTTCCTTCCAAGGAAGGGTTCAAACCCACCAGCCTTCTGGTTAGCAGTTAAGTGCCTTAGGCACTAGCTATATTATATATATGGACATTCTTATAACACATACAAATATATATGTAGAAATATCATCTGCCAAACTTATATATGATCATGGGTATATTTCCTTTTGCCTAAACATACCTAATCATTTATCCTGTCTACCTATGTATTCACCCATAGATTAATGTTTATCATTGATAATGCAGTATTGGGCATATAAGAGTGCTTATCTTTTTTGTTTGTATCTCTTGTGCACCTCTCTGTGTCTTCCTTCTCCTTAGTATTATTGTGTTGCTCACTTGCTTTTAGCATATTGCCTTTCCCTTCACCAAAATCAATACTTGTCTCTTACCTATCTAGCAAGTTCCCCTCCCTTCCCCGGCCATCCCTGGTAACCAACAAAGAAAGTCTCTTTCCTTATGTAAACACATTACTCTTGATGTGTTGCTCTTTGATAGTGTCTTAGTCCTCTAGTGCTGCTATAAAAAAAATGCCACAAGTAGATGGCTTAACAAAGAGGAATTTATTCTCTTATAGTTTAGGAGGCTAGAAGTCCAAATTCAGAGTGCCAACTCTAGGGGCTGGATGAAGGCCCATCCACCTTGGCTTTAGTTCTACCTCTTATTTCAGGACCACTGGAGCTAAAGGCATCGGCTAACTCAGGCAGCTGCCAGCAGGTAAAATGGGACAATGACAAAATCAATAGGCAACATGGCAGGTCACTTGTTCAACTCCAGGAACAATCTCAAGATTGGAAGGCAACAAGGTAGGCGACTGGTTCAAATCTAAGAAATGGAGAGGAAGACTTGGCCAAATGCAGGATCAAGACATGCCAAAAAGCTAGATACCTTCCTCAAAGTTTCTCCATATATACTGGAAGGAGGCTACACTGTGAAGGCAACTCATTAGCTGCTCACAGCAGATTTCACCATGGAGTTGATTACACCACATCCAATCTATACAAGGGGAATAACCACATCCAGCTGCCAAGCTACTCAAACCAGTAGCCCAGCCAAGTTGACAAACAACCTTAACTACCACAGACAGGTATAGCTAATAATTGATAGTGATGTTTTCCTTTCTCAGTGATCTAGGTATATTGTTTGGATGCCTGTATGTGAGGCTTAAAACACAACAGAAAACATATTTCATAGTTTTCTGTGCAAAATATGTGTGTATAAAGTAGTCTGTAGGTTTTTTGGCTGGTTTCTCTTACAAATGAAATATTTTTTTCTTATACAATCTTTTCCTCCCTGTGTGTGGTGATAGACTTGTAGCCCCTAAAAGACATGTCCACCTGGAACCTCAGAATATGAATTTATTTGGAATAAGCATCTCTGCAGATGTAATGAAAAATTCTCGAGATAAAATCATCCTGGATTAGGATGACGCCTATATCTAATGATGAGTATTCTTAGATAGTAACGAAAACACAGAGAAGAAGGTCATGTGAAGTTGGAAGCAGAGACTGGAGTGATAAAACTACAAAGGAAGGAACATCAAGGATTGCCTGAAGCTATCAGAAGGAATTAACCCTGTCGACACCTTGATTTTGAACTTCTGGCTTCTGTAACTGTGAGAGAATACATTTCTGTTCTATTAAGATTTCAAATTTGGTATAATTTGTTCTGACAGTCTCAGAACCTATTACATCACACTGGGTTCTTTGGTTCATAGGAAACAACTATTTAGTCCAGTTACAAGAAATAGTAGGGAATGGAGTGGTGAATACACATATAAATAAAAAATACAATAATGTCTAAAATACTTTTTTATTAAAACAAAATCATGTCACTTCTCTACTCTGAACAACAATGTATTCTCTGCTCTGAACAAGATGAAATTGAAATTCTTTTACTTGCATTAAATGTCTTTCATTGAATAATCACAGTCATAGTGACTTGGGTTAGTTATTGAGGACCTTCAATGATATAACGCATACAAATATTTCTTAAGGTGAACAAAACAGTAGCAGTTAACTGCTTGGGACCTAGAGGCTATTAGACTGAGTTATATTGCAGCCCAGCACTTGGTAACTTAGTAACCCTAAGCAAGTTAATTAAAGTGTCCAAACTTGTTTTCCTAACTAAATGGGGATAATGATTCCACCTTTTCTATAAGGTCATAAAGAAGATTAAATAAGATAATGAACTTAAGTGCTTAACACAGCTCTTGGTTTTATGTTTAGTATACATTCTCCTTCACTTTTGTTGCTGCATTGTTACTGTGCTGCAATTTTTGTCTAATCTCTCACATATTTTTCCTGGAGTCCCATCTGCTTAGAGTGGTCAAGTTTCATAAATCTTCTGAAAATCTACTAATCTATCATTTATACCACTACATATTGTCGAGCCAGAAAACCAAACCCATTGACATCGAGGAGATTCTGAATCATAGTGACCCTGTAAGACAGAGTAGAACTGTTCCATAAGAATTTCCAATGTTATAAACCTTTATGGAAACAGACTGCCACATCTTCATCCTGCAGAGTGGTTGGTGGGTTCACACCACCAACCTTTCAGTTAGCAGCCAAGCACCTAACCACTGCACCACTAGGGGTCCTTTACATATTGCTGGTCTACTCTAAATCGAAGTCATTTGTCTTTCTCAAAACATCCAATCTTTATTGTCAGTGATAGTCATTTGTACCTAATTTTACAGTCCTATTTAGAGTTGACTCAATGGCAACTGGTTATTTGGATCTTTATGTTTTCAAACATTTCTCATCTAGATGATATAGCAAGTTCCTTAAAGGCTGGGACTATGCCTATTTATATATATATATCTAATACAGCTTCTTGCACAGAGTAGCAAGCAATGAATATTTGTCATCTTAAAATTAATATATGACAAATCCAAAGTGCCTTCATCTTTAGAGGAAATGGCCAAAGCTAAATGGTAATATGGTATAATAGCTAACATTTATTATATATTACAGGAATGCTTATTTTGTTGCAGGCACTGTTCTAAGCATTTGACATCTTTTATTTTGTATCATTCTTACATTTAATCTATGAAGTCCTATTTTTCTCAATTATATTTAAATCTAAGGATATTGAGGCATAGCATTATGTAAATAATTTTTCCAAAGCTAGGTAGTCAATAAGAGATTGGACCAGAATTCAAAGCCGGGGTGTCTAACTCCAGAAACCATGCTCTTAACTTCCTTTCAAGACTGTCAATTTAATAATATATTCAGAGTTTATCCAAAATCAGCATTGTTGAAAACAATAATATTTAAATTAAGAATTTAAAAGCAATGTGAGATGTCCTGATATTATCGTCTTCTCAACTTCTTCAAATCGTACTAGAAAAAAAGGAAGAAGAAAAAGAACTAAAGTAACTGTCATTGTCCTTGTGTGCTTCTGTTAGGATGTTGGAAGTATGTCTCTAATTTTCTAACTAAAAATCAGGCGTAAAGATAACCAGACAGAATATTTTTAAATAATACTGTTCTGGTAAAAACCATGACACAGGATGAAAATAACAGTAGATGATATAATGTTTAAGCACAATCTGAGGCCGTTAAAATGGATTACTTCATTAATTAAAAATTACTCTGATTTTTATTATTGAGATGGAGAAAAGTAGTCCCTGAGATCCAGGAGTTGGCCTGGTGTAATTAGATAGGTGTTGATGTTCCCTAAGGGAACATTTGTTACTTTATAGAGCATCAACATCAGATCAGACCATACTGTAAACATGATGGATCTAGACAAAGACAAGATCACTCTAGAAACATGTCTGAACACAGAAAAAAAATCACAAAACTAACCAAATATTTTTCTGTTGTTGTTGTTAGGTGCCTTCGAATTGGTTCCTAATCACAGTGACGCTATGTACAACAGATCAAAACACTGTCCTGTTGTGCATCATCCTCACAATTCTTCCTATACTTGAGCCCATCCTTTCAGCCACAGTGTCAATCAGTCTTGTTGAGGGTCTTCTTTTCTGCTGATGCTCTACTTTACCAAGCATGATATTCTTCTCTGGGGAATGATATCTTAAAAAACATGATCAAAGTAGGTGAGACAGAAGTCTGGCCATTCTCACTTCTAAGGAGCATTCTGGCTGCACTTCTTCCAGGACAGTTTTTTATTCTTCTGGAAGTCAATGGTAGTTTCAGTATTCTTCATCAACACCGTAATCCAAAGACATCAACTCTTCCTTGGTCTCCCATATGCATAGTCCAGTTTTCACATGCTTATGAAGTGATTGAAAATATTATGCTTTGGGTTAGGCACTCCTTAGTCTTCAGAGTGACATCTTTGCTCTTTAATAATTCAAAAAACTATTTTACAGCAGATTTGCCCAGTGCACTAGGGCTTCTGATTCCCTAACTGCTGCTTCCATTGGTGTTGATTGTGAATCCAAGTGAAATGAAATATTTCACAATTTCAAACTTTTCTCCATTTATTGTGATGTTGCTTATTGGCTCAATTGTGAGAATTTTTGTTTTCTTTATGTTGTGGTGTAATCCATACTGAAGACTATAGTCTTTGATCTTCATCAGTAAGTGCTTTAAGTCATGTTTATTTTCAGCAAGCAAGGTTTTGCCAACTGCATATTGCAAGTTGTTAATGAGTCTTCCTCCAATCCTGATGCCACGTTTTTCTTCAAATAGTCCTGGCTTCTTGGATTTTTTGCTCAGCATACATACTGAATAAGTATGGTGAAAGGATACAACCTTAATACACCCCCTTCCTGATTTTAAACTATATAGTATCCCCTTCTTCTATTCTAATGACAGACTCTTGGTCTATGCACAGGTTACTCATGAGAAGACTTGTTATTGTTGTTATGTGCCATTGAGTCAGTCCTGATTCATAATGACCCTCCTTGGGTTTCTGAGGCAGTATCACTATGGAAGTAGATTGCCCAACCTTCCTTCTGAGGAGTGGTTGGTGGGTTTGAACCGCCAGCCTTCTGGTTAGCAGTCAAGTGCCTTAGGCACTACGCTACCAGACTTAGACTTAGTGTTCTAGAATTTCCATTCTTCATAATGTTATCCACAATTTTTTTATAATCCTCAAAGTCAAATGTTTTTGCATAGTCAATAGAGGACAGGTAAACATCTTTCTGGTATTCTTTACTTTCAGTCAGGATCCATCTTACATCAGCAATGATATCTCTAGTTCCACGTCCGTGCAACATCCTTACACTTCAGGATGTTCCCTGTCAATATACTACTATAACTGCTTTTGAATTATCTTCAGCATGTAATTATCTTTACTTGCATGTGATATTAACGATATTGTTTGATAATTTCCACATTCTGTGAGATCACCTTTCTTTGGAATGGGCACAAATATCAATCTCTTCTAGTCAGTTGGACAGGTGGCTGTCTTCTAAATATCTTGGCATAAATCAGTAAGCACTTCTAGTGCTGCATCTACTTGTGGAAATATCTTGAAGGGTATTCTGTCAATTGCTGGAGACTTGTTTTTTGCCAATCCCTTCAGTACAGCTTTGACTTCTTCCTTCAATACCTTTGATTCTTGATCATATGCTAACTCCTGAAATAGTTGAACATCGATCAATTCATTTTGGTCCAGTGACTCTGTCTATTATTTCATCTTATTTTGATGCTTCCTGTATCTTTCAATATTTTGGCCATAGTATCCTTCAATATTATATAATTCAATGCTTGGTTTTTTTCTTCTGTTCTTTCAGCTTGAATGCTAAATGTGTTCTTCACTTTTAGCTTTCTAACTCCAAGTCTTTGTACATTTCTTTATAACACTTCACTTTGTCTTCTTGAGCTGCCCTTTGAAATCTGTTCAGCTCTTTTATCTTGTCATTTTTTCCCCTTGCTTTAGCTACTCTATATTCAAGAGCAAGTCTCTTTTGACATCCTTGTTATTTATTTATTTATTTTCTTCATTTCCTATCTTTTTAATGACCTTTGCTTTCTTTGTGGGTGATGTTCTTGATGTCATCCCACAACTCATCTCATCTTTAGTTATTGTGTTTAATGCTTCAAATCTGTTTTCAGATGGTCTCTAAATTCAGGTGGGATATAATCAAGGTCATGTTTTGACACTTGTGTACTTGTTTAATTTTCTTCAGTTTCAACTTGAACTTGCATATGAGCAATGCTGGTCTGTTCCACAATCAGCTCCTGGCTTTGTTTTGGCTATAGATATTGAGATTCTCCATCACCTCTTTCCACGGATATAGTTGATCTGATCCCTTTGTATTCCATCTGGCAAGGTCCATATGTATAGCCTTCATTTATGTTGTTGAAAAAGGTATTTACAATGAATAAGTCATTGGTCTTGCAAAATTCTATGATGTTAGTTG
>NW_006921802.1:4923943-4928366 GCF_000298275.1 Orycteropus afer afer
AGGGCACATCTTATACTCCTCATGCTTTTATAATAAGAATTTCCAAAGTAGAAAGTGTATGGGTTTTAGATTCTTTGGAGAAGAGCTACACAAGTCTGTATCTGAACAGGGATTCATTGTAGTTGCAAGAACTCAACATTATTAAATCTACTTCAGATTTCTTAGACTCTCTGATAATCTGCTTGTCTGTACAGCTGAAGTAAATACTGTAGTTTTGACTAGAAAGAAAGTATTTGACTTTTCTTAATGTGGTTTAAGATGATATAGTAATAAATCATTTGGGAAATATAATTAAAATTCAGATTCTACACACTTTGAAGAAGATGGCATCATTAGCTATGCAAGAATTTCTAGACTGATTTTTCCAAATCAAATGTTGTAGATATGGGTATCAATATCTACTAAGGACTTTTTTTTTCCTCCCTGAACATGTAAACATTACATAAATCAGGAGTGATAACAACTCTTCATCTCATTTATATAGTCATTCACAGTTCATATCTGCAAACACTCATACATCTATTCAACAACATAAGTCACAATGAAATATTAATTGATTTCCAAGAGTCATTTAGTCATAAAATGTGAGTCATGATTTTAGATGAACTTGGACAGCATAATCCAGAAGAAACACTTATACCAGTGAATCTCACATCTGAGAGAACTAAGAGGATGTTAAAATGATTCCAGATAGCTGAGATGGCACTTCTTCTAGCATGGAGCACTTGAGATTCAGGCTCTGCAACTGGAATTTTATAGTTAATAAATGTAAGGGATTGAGGAATAGTACAGATTTTTATTTGTACTTTTATTAATGTCTTTTTCACTTTTCTTCACTAATGAACTAAAATTTTTCTACATCGAAAAACTAAATATAGTTGGAGAAATGGAATCTTTTAGAGGCTTAGCCAAGTTCCCATCATCAGAGCTCCCAGTACTAAAACTAAGTAGATGGATCACACAGGAGTTAGAGAGTAATCAAATTTAATGTTCAAGCTTACATCCTGAATTGTAGTTCTGCATACATTTAGCATGAGGAGCACCTTGCTTCTGAAAAACAATGAAGAATAGGAAAGTAGGAAAAGACTAGAGTCTGAAGCCAATATTTTGTTGGATTCAGCACAAAAGTCCCATAGAAATTGGACATTTCCATTAATAATTTTTTTGAACATTGCAAAGCCTGTAAATTGCGTCTGAGATAATTGTGACCTGAATTTATTTATAATAATTGGATATTTTAGATGCAGCTTTTTACTATAAGCTGAATAGAAATTATACAAGTGAGCTTATATTTAAAATTTTATTTCAAAATTTTGCCCTTTTTTTTAGGTGTCTATATGCCCATCAAAGGCTTTTCATGCTAAGCATAGTGTTTACTTTGTTAACAAGTCCTCAAAATTCTTGATTGGAATATCCATATTTTAAAAAATATGGAAAAATCTTAACAGATTCAGTCCTTTATAGAGTCACCTAAATATTCATAAAAGTGTCTCAGGTGGCATAGTTCCTAAGGCATTTGACTCCTAACCAAAAGGTTGGCTGTTCAAACCCACCAGCTGCTCTGTAGAGGGAAGACCAGGCAATCTACTTCCATAAAGATTAACTCCCTCAGAAAACCAAAGGGGGTCACTATGAATCAGAATCAATTCAATGGCAATGAGTTTTTTTTTTTTTTTTTTCTTTTTTTTTGTTTATTTGCTTGTTTTAATATATTCATAATGTGTTCCAGTAATGCAGTAGTTAAACTATTTGGCTGCAAATCAGAAGATCAGTGATTCAAACCCACCAGCCACTCCATGAGAGAAAGATGAGGCTGTATGCTTCTGGAAAGATTTACAGCCTTGGAAACCCTATGAGGCAGTTCCATTCTGTCCTATAAAGTCACCATAAATTGGAATTGACTTGATGACAGTGGATTTTAGCTTGCTATACATTTATAATTAAGAATTAAGAAAGAATGTTCATACTCAATAGTTCTGCTTATGTACTGAATTTATAAGTAAAATATTATATCAGAAAGAAAAAAAATGTGATTAATTCATTTATCTAGTCATTCATTCATACATATTTATCTACTGCTCTACTCTGAAATAGCAGGAGAAACAATAAGTAACATACATGACTAAAAGTGGCCCAATAGTTAGGAGATCAACTGCTAACTGAATGTTGGCAGTTTGAAAGCACTCAGAGGCTCTGCAATGGAAAGACCTAGTGATCTGTTCTCATAAAGATTACAGCATAGGAAACACTATGGGGCAGTTCTACTGTGTCACATGGGATCAACATGAACCTAAATTAACTCGATTGCACCCAATAACAATAACAATTATGAGAAAAAGAACAAAAAATACATAATAGTAATTGGGTATTCTGGGAAAGAAGGAACAATGGTGTGAGTGGAATTTTAAATGACATGAACAGAGAAGAAGACATCATTGAGAAACTAACATTAAAAATTTTAAGGGTGTTTGCATTGGGGATATGAAACCCAGTTGCTAGCAAGTATACTATTGGTGAGCCCATGTGTGTCAGAATAGAATTGTGCTCCAAAGAGTTTTCAAATGACTGATTTTTCAGAAGTGAATTGCCAGACCTTTTTTCCAAGGTGCCTTGGGGTGGGCTCAACCCTCCAACCTATCAGTTAGCAACCAAACATGTTAACCTGTTAATCATTTGCACCAACCAGAGACTGCATGGAGATATAACCAAACCAAACCCATTGTCTTCACTAAAAGAAGAAATGTGGCTGATTTTTTCAAGAAACAAAGGGACACTGTACTGAGGTGATGGAATAAGGAGAAAAGTGGGAAGAGATTAATTTGGAGAGATGGGGCAAAGATTATCATGGAAGACTTTACAAACCATTGTAACATTAACGTGCCAATGGTAAATATTTGAGTGTACAAATTTAATTTAAGAGAAATGGAGACCCACTGAAAATTTAAGTTGAGGAGTAATATAATCTGTGTTGCATTTTTAAAGGATTGTTCTGACTGTTGTATTGAAATTTTAGGAAAGGCAAAGCTGGAAGCCTTGGAAAAAGCTAAGAGGTTATAGGAATAATCAGTGAGTATGTTGTTGTGTGCCATCAAGTTGATTCCATCTCATTGTGACCCTATGTGACAGAGTAGATTTGCCCCCTAATGTTTATTAGACTATAATGGTTACAGAAGCAGATCTTCAGGTCTTTACTACCACCCAGCTAGACACTGATGAGCTCTAACCACTGACCTTTCAGATAGCAGCCAAGCACTTAATCATTAAGACCCCAGGGCTCCTCCAGAAAGTATCACAGCTAAATCAGACTGATAACATTGTAATGACTTATAACATTGGATGCAGTGATAAGTATTTGATTACTGGATATGGAGGATATTCCTGAATATGGATATGAAGGTACAGTATGGAATATTTTTTAAAGGATTGAATGTGGAGAGAGAGAGAAGGAAAGGATTCCATCATTTTGGCTTGAGAAGCACGTAGAATGGATTTAACATCAACTAAGAAGGTCAACCACCACTGATCTGTCAGTTTGTCATACTGTGTTGACTTACATCTTGCTGTGAGACTAGAAGGTATGCTAGCAGTATTTCACATACCAGCAGGGTCACCCATGGTAGACAGTTTTAAGCAAAGCTTCCAGATAAAGATAGATTGTTAAGAAGGATGTGGCCATCCACTTCTGAAAATTTTGGCCACTGAAAACCTTATGAATAGCAGTAAAACATTGATAAATTACTGGAAACCTTTATGGATAGGCATGAAATGTTGTCTGAAGTACCAGAAGATGAGCCTTTCAGATTGGAAGGACATGGTGGCTTCTAGGAAGGACTCAAGCATAACAAAGATTATGAGGATTGTGCAGGACCAGGCAATGTTTCATTCTGTTGTACATGGGTCACTATGAGTCAGAGCCAACTTGACAACACCTAACAACAACAATGAGAAGGGTAAGGATACAGGGAAATAGGTTTTGTACATATTGAGTATAAAGTTTCTCTCAGAAACTCAAGCGGAGAACTTGCATAAGCTGTTATAGATGAGTCAGGATATCAAGAATGACATTTGGAGTAAATATTCTATTATATGGATGCTACCAGCTACTCCTTGGAAGGAAGTTTGGGCAATCCTACTTCTGTAGTGATACTGCCTCGGAAACCCAAGGAGGGGTCACTATGAGTCAGGGCCAACTCGACAGCACATGAGAACAACAACAAAAACCAGTATTTCACATACCAGCAGGGTATGAGCTTTTCCACCGCCTCTTGCCACAGATGTAGTCAATCTGATTTCTGTGTGTTCCATCTGAAGGGACGATCAGATCATCTAAAGAATAGATTTGATGCATGGAACACCAACGACTGAAAGCCAGATGAATTATGGGAAGATATCAAGAACATTATCCATGAAGAAAGCAAGAGAT
>NW_006921802.1:4944811-4952255 GCF_000298275.1 Orycteropus afer afer
ATGACATGAGACAAAGTATATGTGAACTGCTGTATGAAAAGTGAATTTACTCTGTAAATCTTCACCCAAATCCTAATAAAAAAAAAAAAAAAGAGAATGGAAAGAGTGACAGTGAGCTAGAACTCTCTGTCTCCAAAAATATGTAGAGGCCTCCCTAGAGAGTATTCAAGAAGGGAATAATACATTGTGTTAAAACAAACCAATCCAATATGGCTTATTCTGTGCAAGGCACTGATCTAAACAGAAGGGATTCAGGCCAAGGCATCTAAAGTTCATCCCACTAGAGAAGACATACAGTAAACAAATAAACAGCAAATCAAAATAGGGCATGATGGGAGTTATTGCAGAAGAATGTTTTTTGGGTTGAGTGGTCAGAAAAAAGCCCCCTAAAAGAAATAACACTTAGAATGAGACAAAATTAACAACAAAAATTAATAAATAAGACATCAAAAGATTTGAGGGAAGAGTATTGAATCTAGAGAAAATAGTTAGTGCAATGGCTATAGCCATTGGGTGATCTCTAACCTCCAAAATTTCAGTTGGCAACCAAACATGTTAACTCTTTGCATCACCCAAGGATTCCTGCAAAGTAGCTAAGAAGGATTGGAACTCAGCATATTCAAGAAAAGATCAGTGAAGCTCCAGCATAGACAATGGGACATGGTGATAGGAGATGAAGTCAGAGAGGCAAGGTAGTGCCCCATTATATAGTACCCTGTAGGCCAACTTCAGTGTTTTCAGTTTATTTTAAGTGTAAGGAAAATCAATGGGGTGTTTTGGCAGAATGCGATTGGATTTCACTTGTGTTTTTGCCAGCATTGGGGCAGTAAAGAAGTCACATCAGTGAGGCCCGAGAGCAAGGGATTGCAATAGTGGAACAGACAGATGAGAATGGCTTTGACCAAGTCAATAGGGGTGGAGAGTAGTGAAATATAAAGTAATAAATGGATTTGAGATTCATTCTCTGCAGGAAACTCACAGATTTTGCTGATGGTATAGCTATAGACTAACCTATACCTGGGGTATATGCCCATTTTTTTCTCTTCTGTACCTCACAGGAATCTACTGTGTTGGTTTTGATTTGGTGAAAAAGCCAGCAAAACTGTTGCATGTTTTCAAATCTGTTTGCAAGCTCAGTAATCTTAATCTGTACCTATGGCTAAACTGTAATGAATTCACCATCAATTCACAGTGACCCCATGCACAATAGATCAAAATACTGTTCTGTCCTGCCCCACCCTATAATTGGTTGTGGATCAGACTATTGGAATACATTAGGATTATGTTAACTAGTTTTCAGAAGTAGATCATCAAACCTTTCTTTGTAATCTATCTTAGTCTGGAAGGATTGCTGGAACATGTTTAGCATCATGGCAACATACAAGCCTCTACTGAAACATGAGCAGTGGCTGCACTTGTACATTGGCCAAGAATTGAAGCTGGATCTCCTGTATGGAAGACAAGAATTCTACTACAATTCTGTTGTTGTTTGGTGTCATAGAGTTAATTTTGACGCATAGCAATCCTACGTACCACTGAACAAAACACTGCCTATTTTTGTGCCATCCTCACAAACATTGCTGTCTTTGAGCGATGGATGCAGCCACTATGTCAATCCATCTAATTGAAAAGCTCCCTTTTTCTTTGAAGACCAGGTTTACTGGTTTGACAGAGACTGCTAAAACCCCTGAGTCATCCATCAGGCCTGGAATTGAACTCACTTCTGTGGCTGAATTCAACCAAATATCCAGGCCTGCGAGCTGTACACCTCCACCAGAAAAATGCACTCTTTAGAACAATCAACCATAGGAGATCAGAAATACAGCTTTTGCACAGGGTAAATGATAGAAGGAGGGCATGCTTAGGCAAGAAGAATACAGGGAAAGGGTAACCATAAGGAGGAAGTAGGAGGTGAGCTGCTATATTGCAGGGAATGTAACCAATGCAAAAAAAAAAAAAAAAAAATGTGTACTAACTGTTGAATATGAAATTAATCTCCTTTGTGAAATTTCACCCAAAGCACAATAAAAAGGTAAAAAAGTAAAAACAAAAAATCGCTAAGAATTGAGAGTCTCCCTCTTTTATGCTGACCTTTCACTTACCAAGCATGATGTCTTTCTCCAGAGATTGTTTCCCCTTAATAACATGTCCAAAGTACATGAGATGAAGTAGCACCATCTTTTCTTCTAGGGAGCATTCTGGCTGTATTTCTTCCAAAACAACTTTGTTCATTCTTCTGGCAGTCTACTGTATATTCGGTATTCTTCACAAACACTATTACTCAAATGCATCAATTCTTCCTCAGTCCTCCTTATTTATTGTCCACTTCTCACATGCATATAAGGCTATGGAAAATGCTGTGGCTTAGGTAAGGCACACTCTAGTCCTCAAGGTAATATCTTTATCTTTGCTCTTTAACTTTAAAGAAATTTTTACAGCAGATATTCTCAATGCAATACATCTTTTGATTTCTTGACTACTAATTACTTTCATGGGTGTTAATTGTGGATCCAAGTAAAATGAAATCCTTGCCAACTTTAATCCTTTCTCCATTTATTGTGATATTGCTTATTGGTCCAATTGTGAGGATTTTTGTTCTCTTTACATTGAGGTATAATCCATAATTAAAGAAAAACAAAGTATTCTTTGATCTTCATCAGAAACTGCTTCAAGTTCTCTTCACTTTCAGCAAGAAAAGTTGTATCATCTGCATATTGTGGGTTGTTAATGAGTCTTCCTCCAATTCTGATGTTTTGTTTTTCTTCACATAGTCCAGGTTCTTGGATTATTTACTCAACATGCAGATTGAGTAAATATGGTGAAAGTATACACTCCTGACACATACCCTTCCTGATTTTAAACCTTGCAGTGAACCACTGTTCAGCTTTAATGACTCTCTTGGTCTATATTCAAGTTCCATAACCCTAATCAGTAAATATTTTAGAAATCCTCTATTCTATGAATTAAAATGTGACTAGCCAAACAAAGTTTTCTTCAATAACAGCTTGATCTGCATTGATTCTTTGCTTAAATCTTTTAGTTTAAAATCTGGTGATGAATGTAAGGATAAATATTATGAAGGAAGTGTGTAAGAAAATTATTAATAAATTGCCTTTTGCCCAAGAATAATGTATATTGACAGTTAAGTTTTAGAGAATAACCTGTGAGAAACTCTGTAAAGAAGAACTTCAGTATCTAATTATATAAGAAGTTTCTTCTTGTGTTTTGTTTTAGTCAACATAGCAAAACATGAAAGAAGAATAAAACTACCAAATAAATTTGTTTTTTTATGAATTAAAAAAAAACCTTCTTTCTGCCTTCATTGTTGAGCATATCTATCCAAAAACACTAAGCATAACAAGTGTTTGTTTCATAGCATGCCATTCACATTTAACTTAATTTTAAAGGCATTCAATAATAGTAATCATTTAGAAGCCATTCATCAAAACATTTCCCATTACTCTCCATTTTATTAGTTGGTTGAATAGAAACAAAAGCAGACTTACATTTAAGAATGTTAATGATGGGTTCATATTCTTTTCAACAAAGAAAAAAAAGGAACCTCAAATGTTCCGCATTGCTGGATTCAAAACAAAGAAAAGTTATCAACACATCCAGGAAGGCCACCCTGGAAAAAAATAATTTACACTCAGAAAAAGACAGTAGATATTGGTCGTGATAGGCTGGCAACCTGCCTGCAAATTCTTGGGGAAAAGTCCTTTTGTCTAATTGCTCAGTGTTCCACATATAGATGGCAAAAATATTTTTCTGATTCTAACTCTGCTTACATTTAATTTGGAGTTCCTGGGTGGTACAGATGGTTAAAGGACTTAGCTGGTAAGAGAAACATTAGAAGCCTGAGTCTACCCAAAGGTACTTAAGAAGAAAGTCCTGGTGATCTGTTTCCCAAAAATCAGTTATTGAAAACCCAGTGGAGCACAGCTCTGCTCTGGAGCACACGGGGTCATTATGAGTGCCAAAGGGGCAGGGAGGTCACATCTTCTGACCTCCTCTAACCCCACAAGAGGAAGACAGAATCACCATCAATAGCCCAAGGCCTATCCCTGCGAGGCCAGAAGACATGCCAGCCCCTCCAGCCCTGATACCAACTGTTCCTCTAGCAGCACCCATCACCTTTCTGCTGGGTTTGATAATTCACTGCAGTGGTCACGCAGAACTCACAGATTATGGAGTTTATAAGGGAAGCAACAAGCTACAATTCAAGTTCAGGAACACGCTCAGTCTCTCTCAGCCAACCATCTCTCAGCCGACAGTCGCTCTCAGTCTCTCTCCCAGCAGCGCATATCTCTCACGGTCTCTCTCAGCAGCTTGTGTCTCTCGCATCTCTCCCAGCAGCCAGAGATTCCTTCTGCCTCCAGGAGGGCTCCTTTAGAACCTGACAGAATGGCCAAACTAACCAGTCCCAATATCAAAATTCCATACACCTGAGAGAGAGACAACTTCCCAGAAAAGTACTTGGTGCTACTCCCCACAGAAATACCCCAGGTAGACAACTTTAACAATCAGCTGCTACTCAGTTGCTCATGGCAAATTCTACCACTGAGTTTACAAAGACTTATGGCTAGAAAAGCCACACTATGTAATTTACTACACCACAGTGAGTCATGATCAACTCAATGGTAACTGGCAATAACAAATTTAGTTTAGACAGTCTTAGTATTAGTTTTGAGATCGTTGAATTGTATCTTTCCCAAAAATCCCAGGTTGAGTCCTTATAACTCACTTGATATCATACAATAATTATTCCTTAGGTAGACCGCCTTCCTTGAATCTCTGCTCTTCTCTAGTTCAGGAAGTATCACTTTTTTTTCCTTCCTTCTTTCTTTTTTTTTCCTTTTATAGTGGTGAAAACATGTACAACAAGACATTTGCCAACGTAACAGCTTCCACATTTACAGCTCAGGGACATTGATTACATTTTCCTTGTTGTGCCACCATTATTACTATCCTTTTCCAAAATATTCCACCACCATTAGCATAAACTCAATGCCCCAAAAACAAAAGCTTCCCCTTTCCTCCTCCCTCCTACCCCTGGTAACCACTAATAATCTTTGCTATAATTACATTGTAAAGCTGAGTTACCAAGACACCAAGACACGGAGTTGTTTTAGAGCAGCAGTTTATTGGCGCTCCCGGCCGAGGTTCTCATGCCCTAACAGCAGGGCTAGAGAAGTCGCACCCCCGGGCAGGGGGCATGGATTTTTATAGACACAGAGAGGACCTGTTTGGGGACAGCAGGGGAGTGACAGGGTCCTTTAAGGAAATGGCAGGGTTCAATGAGCTGTTAGCAGGGGTCTGCACTTAATTAGCATGAGGGTGCTTCAGAAGAGGAAGTCTGTCCCTGCATGGGACTTTACAGTCTGGGCGGGTTCTGCTACTGCGGTTGTCTTATCGGGTTGTCTCATCAGGGCCTGACATCTAGAGGAAGCTGCCAACTGACATTTTGGGGCCTGGGTTTTGCTTCAGCCTAACATACATATTTTTGTCAACCTATCTAGGATTTCCTCTCTTTCCCTCCCATCCCTGGTAGCCAACAAAGAAAGTTCCCTTTCGTACATAAACCTTTCCTTGTCTTCTTACAATAGTGGACTAGTTCATTATTTGTGCTTCTGTGATTGACTTATTTCACTCCCCATAATGTCCCCCAAGTTTATCCATATTATTCGGTGTTTTCAAGATTCTACATTATTCTTTATAGCATAGTATTTCATAGTATTCCATTGTGCACCTCTACTAGAAGTTAGTTATCTATTCCTCCATTGATGGGCACTTAGTCTGTTTCCATATCTTTGCCATTGTGAATAGTGCTGCGATGAACATGGGTATGCGTATATCTATTCATGTCCTGGCTTTCACTGCTTTAGGATATATATCTAGTAACGGGATTTCTGAGTTGAATGATATTTCTATTTCTAACTTTTTAAGGAATTGCCATATTGATTTCCACAGTGATTGTATCATTTCACAGTCTCACCAGCAGTGCATGAGAGTCCCAATCTCTCCACACCCTCACCAGCATAGGTTATTTTCTGTCTTGTTTATCTTTGCTATTAATGCTGGAGTGAGATGGTATCTCATGGTTGTTTTGTTTTGCATCTCTCTAATGGCTAATGATTGAGAAAATTTCTTCATGGGTTTGTTGGCTGCCTTAATATCTTCTTTGGTAAAGTGTCTGTTCATGTCTTCTGCCCATTTTTCAATTGGATTGTTTATCTTTTTAATGTTGAGATGTTTGAGTTTTCTATGATAAGTCCTTTGTCAGATATGTCATTGTTGAATAATTTTTCCCAATCTGTAGGTCCTCTTTTCACTAGTTTAGAGATAGGGAAGTCTTTTGATGCACATAAGAATCTAATTTTTAGAAAGTCCCAATCATTTAGTTTATTTTGTGCTGTTTTTATACTTGGGGATATGATTGATAGTCTATTTATGCAATCAATTAGGGCCTCTAAGTTTGCCTCTATTTTTTCTATGATGAACTTTATAGATTCAGGTTTCACCTTTAAGCCTTTGATCCATCTGGAGTTAGATTCTGTGTATGGTGAGAGGTATGGATCGTATTTCATTATTCTGCAAATGGATATTCAGCTTCACCAGCACCATTTGTTAGGGCACCAGATTGTACACATAAGGGATAGATGACAGATGCTAATACCAACCAATATGTCCACAATACTCTATTGCCACTAACACCAAACACTAGGCTATACAGATAAAAACTTAAACACCTGAGATGATCAGACAGGGTCAGTGAACAGAAGTATACTCTAGACCAAGGATAGATTCAGCTGAAGGTAATCTTGCACAGGCATCAGTGATACAAAATACCTGCAGTCCTTACAGAAACAATAGCAGACAGATGTGGAGTAATCCCTCACAGACAGCCAGACACTGTGGGAGAGAGATCCAATAGATCTACTGCATCAGGACCATAGTACTGGGGGACACCAGACTCAATTGGCACAACAATATAAATAAGAGCATTGCTCCACATCCTACAGTGGTGAGTTGCATCTGGGGTCTTAAAATCTTTCAAGCAGCCATCTAAGATGCAGCTTATGGTCTTCTACCATCAGAAGTGAAGAAGAATGCACACACACACACACACACACACAAAGAAAACCAAAAAAAGGGCATTTAGAAGCAATTAGTCCTAGGACATGATGGTCCTCGAGACCAGAAGAAAAAGATAGTGCCTGGATACCAATGCCAACCCCTCTGGAAAGGATCAAATCTGGAGATTCTGGATAGAGTGGGAGGCAAAAAGTGGAACAAAACCCAAAAACTCAATAATGACCAGAATTACTGGTCAGATGAAATCTGATGAGTCTCCCAATACTATGGCCCTGGAACACATTATGCACCTGGAATAAAACTCACCCCCAATAGCTAACAAGATGTACACGCAGACCACTCAACCCAG
>NW_006921802.1:4953789-4955690 GCF_000298275.1 Orycteropus afer afer
CTTCCTTGTCCAGTTTCTGTTTATAAGGGGAATGGTTTCAGTCTCTTTCCATTGAGAATAATATTACCTGTTGGTTTTGCATGTATGACCTTTATTATGTTGAGGAATTCCCCTTCTATTCCTATTTTTCTGAGAGTTTTTATCAGGAATGAGTATTGAATGTTATCAATTGCTTTTCTGCATATATTGATATGATAACATGATTCTATTTGTTTATTTTACTAATGTGATGGATTACACTGATTGTTTTTTCTAATGTTGAACCATTCTTGCATACCTGGTATGAATCTCTCTTGGTCATGATGTATTATTTTTTTGAAATGTTGTTGGAGTCAATTATTTAGGATTTTGTTGAAGATTTTTAATCTATATTCATGAGGGATATTGGTCTGTAGTTTGCCTTTCTAGTGGTGTCTTTGCCAGGTTTTGTTGTCAGGGTTATGTTTGCTTCATAATATGAACTTGGGAAGATTCCATCTTTTTCTATGTTATGGAATAATTTGAGTAGTATGGCTGTCAGCTCTTCTCTGAATGATTGGTAAAATTCTCCAGTAAAACGATCTAGGCCAGGAATTTTTTGTTGGTAATTTTTAATTATATATATATAATTATACACACACACACACACACACATACATATACAGTTCAATTTCTTCTTTTATTATAGGTCTGTTCAAATTTCCTACCTCTGTCTGTGTTAGTATAGATAAGTATCAGATAAGTAGCTTGTTTCTAGAAATATATTTCTGTCCATTTCTTCTAGGTTTTCAAATCTATTGGAGTACAGCTCTTCATAGTATCCTGGTATTATTCTTTTTGTTCCTTTTGGTTCTGTTTTGATGTCACCAATTTCATTTCTTATTTGCATTTTTTGCATATTATCCTTCTGTTCCTTTGTCAAGTTTGCCAGTGGTTTGTTGATTTTATTAACCTTTTCAAAGAACCAACTTCTAGTCTTGCTGATTTTTTCTATTGTCTAATTTCTGTTTCATTTATTTCTGCTTGAATCTTTATTAATTCTTTTCTTCTGGTGACTGTAGGCTTTTTTCTGATGCTCTTTTTCAAATTGTTGGATATGTTGGATTAAGGTGTTGATTTGGGCTCTTTCTTCTTTTTTGATGTGTGCATGTATTGCTATACATTGTCCTCTGATCACTGCTTTTGCTGTGTCCCAAAGATTTTTGTATGCTGTGTTTTCATTCTCATTTGATTCAAGGAATTTTTTATTTCATGTATAACCCAGTCATTTTTGAGGAGGGTGTTATTCAGTTTCTAATGCATTTGCTCTTTTTCCATTGGTGTTCCTCATGTTGATTTCCAATTTCATAGCATTGTGATTTGAGAAAATATTTTACATTATATCAATGTTTTTAAATGTGTTAAGGCTTGCTTTATGGCCTAATATATAGCCTTTTCTGGAGAACATTCCAGGTGTGCTACAAAAAAATGTATATTTTGCCATTGTTGGGTAAAGTCCTCTGTAGATGTCTATAAGGTCAGGTTGGTTCATCATATTTTTGTTATTCTGCATCTTTGTTGAGTTTCTTTCCAGTTCTATCTTTTCTTGAAAGTGGTGTACTAAAGTCTCCTACTATTACTGTGGAATCATCTATTTGCCCTTCCAGCTCTTTTAAAGTCTGATTTATATATTTTGGGGCTCTTTCATTGGGTGTGTAGGTACTTATTATAGTTATGTCTTCTTGTTCAATTGACCCTTTTTAATCATTATATATCCTTGCTTGTCTCTTATGGTTGTCTTTGTCGTAAAGTCTATTTGATCAGAAATTAATATTACTGCTACTGCTGCTTTTTGGTTGCCATTTCCTTGATTATATCTTTTCCCAACTTTTAATTTTTAATGTATTTTTGTATTTGTGTCTAAGGTGAGTTTCTTGTAGACA
>NW_006921802.1:4956440-4963509 GCF_000298275.1 Orycteropus afer afer
CTAAAGCACTTGACTGCTAACCAGAAGGCTGGTGATTCAAACCCACCAGCCACTCCTCGGAAGGAAGATAGGGCAATCTACTTACCCATAGTGATACTTCCTCAGAAACCCAAGGAGGGGTTGCTATGAGTCGGGTCTGACTCGATAGCACATAACAACAACAGCAACAACATGAATTTATTAAAATCATTTTGCTATGTGTTCTTTTTATGGTGTTGCTGATTTATTTTATTCCATATAATAATTTTCTATGCTGAGCTTATTTTGTTTATGAATCGTGTTACTATCTCCTTTGTTGCCATTGTTTCAGTATTTGCTAAATATTTGTACTTGTCCTCTTTTTTATTTTAATGTGAACATTTATTATTTTTCTTTGAGGTTACCCTCCGATTTACAATTTTCTTCCCGCGTTTAAAACAATCTGTCCTATCTGGTGATTTTCTTGATTTCTTCATCATTTAGAAGTTATGTACTACAATATTTCTTCCCTCTTTTGGGGTTGTACTTTGTTTTCATTTGCTAATTTGATATCTCTTGTAAACTGATTTTACTTTATATACTTCCATAACTGGGTTGGTGTTTGGGTTATGTCATCATGTATGTTAATAATTGGCTGTTGTATGCTGTTATTAGTTCTCTCTCTGAGACTCCTTTAGTATCTGTGGTAGTTCACTTTGTGTGTCAACTTGGCTGGGCCTGGTTGAGTGGCTGGGCAGCTAGATGTAGTATTCCCCATGATGAGACTGGTAATCAACTCCATGGTGGAATCTACTGTGACCAGCTGAGTAGCTGCCTTAGGGAATGTGGTCTGCTTCTTATACATAACCAGAAGCCTTAGCTTATGGCATGCTTGAACACTGCATGTAGCCATGTCATTGTTCACCAGCCTGTCATTCTCTGCCAACCTTGGGACTTACAATGGACTTGAATTAATATCTGTGTAGTTTGGTAACATCAGGACTGTGCCATTTTACTTGTCAACCTTGGGCTTGGCAGCATCAGCAGCCAGCAGCTGTTTGAGTGAAGAAAAGCCTGTAGCTTCAGTGGGCCAGGAGCTAGAAGCAGAGCTGAAGCCCAAGGCTGAGGGGCTTTCACCCAGCCCCTAGAGCCTGGCACTTTGAGCTCAGACTTAAAGCCTCCAAATTGTAAGAGAATAAACTCTTGTTTGTTAAGGCTATTTCATTGGTGGTATATTTCTGTCAGTGTGGCACTAGGTAACCAAAACAGTATCTATTGTAATGTTGGTCTGGTTTTAACAAATTCCCTTAATTTCTGATTATTTGGAAATATCCTAATCTCACCATCATATTCCAGGGACAATTTTGGTGTGTATAAAATTCTTGGCTGGAATTTTTTTTTCAGGGTTTACATATATCAAGCCATTGTCTTCTTGCCTGCTTGGGTTCTGCTGAGAAATCAGAGCTTAGTCTTATATGTTGCCCTTTGTAGGTAACTTAGTTTTTCCCATGCTGCTTTTTGGTTTTTTTTTTTTTGTTGTTGTTGTTGTTTTGTTTTGTCTTTGGTTTTAGTATTTGATGGTGATAGCTCTTGGTGATTTTCTCCTAGGGTCTATCTTTTTTGGAGGGGTTCATTGAACTTATTGAACGGGTAAAATCTCATGTTTCATCATATTAGGAAAATTCTCTTCCAACAAGTTTTTGACAATTTTGTCTGTGGATTTACTTGTCTCTTCCTCTTCTGGAAGTCTAATTACATGAAGGTTATTCCTCTTAACAGTATCCCCTATGAATCTTAGGCTATATTCATTTTGTTTTGATATTTCTTTCTGACTGATCCTTTAACAAAGTGGTATTGATGTATTTGTCTTCAATCTCATTAATTCTGTCTTCCATTGTTTCTACTCTACTCCTTTTCTCATTCAATGTGTTATCTATTTCTGAAATCATAGTATTAATCTTCTAGATTTCTATTTGTTGACTTTGCATCATTTCTAATTTTTTGTGTATTTTGTCAATTTGTTCTTTTATTGGTTTCCTAAATTGTTCTAGGGGGCAATCTACTTCTGTAGTGATACTGCCTTGGAAACCCAAGGAGGGGTCTCTATGAGTCGGGTCCGACTTGACAGCACATAACAACAATAACAACAACAACAAATTGTTCCAGAGTTTTATCTGTGTTTCCCTTAATGTCAGTATTTTACTTGGTCTTGTCTTTGTTTTCATTGATCTGTCTCTCAATCTGCTGAAAGTACCTAAATATAATTCCTCTGAATTCCTTATAAGGGAGGTTCAATGTTGCTTCTTCCAAAGGGATATTTTCTGGGTTTGTATCATGATCTCTTGTTTCTTCTACTTTATTTTGATTCTTTATGTAGACTATGATGGTCTCTTGTCTCTGAGACATTTTGATGGTGTTGTATTTATGTTTAATTTCTGGTTGTATGTTTGTGTGATTTACCCAAGATTTTTATTTCTTTATTTTGTTTTGATACATCTATTTGAGCAGGGTACTATGCTCTTCTATTCACTAAATGTTAGCATTTAGGTACTCACCACCTGTCTCCTGATGAGTGTGATAGGGAATGAAAGTGTGTGCACAGATCTCTGTTAGCTCTTCATAAACAGCAGTTGTGGGTGAGTTAAGCTTGTATTGGCCATCATCTATCATTGATCAGTTAGTGCAAAAGCAAGTGATGGCCCTCACTCAGTAGGTCTGGCTGCAGGATGTTCAAGTATGGTTGGTTTGTGTGGGGGTAGCTGCTGTCTCCCACTCAGTTGGACAAATAAAATAAAAACCAAAATAAATAAATGAATAAAAACAAGAGAATGAAAAACTCAAACTGCATAAAAAGCAGGAAAAACTACAAAAAAAAAAAGGCAAGAAATGAGAAGAAAAAATTTAAAGAAATAGTTTAAAAATAATAAAAAAGGGAAGGTTATGAGAAAAAGAAAGAAAAAACAATATTTGGGGAGGGAGGAATGAGAGTAAAAAGAGTAAGAGTAAAATAATCTAAAAGAAAAAAACTGGAAAACTGCAAAAGGGAAAACAAGAAATGGGAAACATCAAAAGAAAGAAAAAGAGACCAAGAAAAGGAAACAGTATACATAAGTAAATAAGAAAGAAGATTGTGGGGGGGTGGGGTACAGAACTGAGGCTCTGTGAAGGCACAGACGAGGATGGAATTCCTGCTGGTCAAGAACATGGGTGGAGGTGGGTAATGGCCACACTGCTGTTGACCAAGATAGTAACAAGGGGAATATCACACCTTTCTAGTACTCAGCCTCCAGTGTGATCAGCCTTGATGTTCTCAGTAAGCAGAGCTGATGCTTAGCTGGCTGTCCAGGTCAGAAGCCCCACTTGGATATATTCAAAATGGCTGTGCTCCTTGCAAATATTCCAAATGGCTGCGCCTTCAGGACAGCTGGCAATCCACAGGTCTGTTTGTCTCCTTCTTCACTGGTTTCTTTTCTGGTTGTTAGTCACCAATGCATTTTTTCCTATGTGGTCCTTGGCAAACAGAGACAATTCTTAGGTTGTTACTGGGATACTGCTTACAAATATTCAAAATAGCTGCACCCTTAGGACACCCAGCAATCTGCAGCTCTGTTTTTCTCCTTATTCGCAGTTTTCATTCAGGTTCATCTACTTTGTTGTTGTTATCTGCCATCTAGTGGGACACGACTCAACGTGATCCTCCTTGGGTTTCTGAGGCAGCATCACTACAGAAGTAGTGGAGGAGTGACTGGTGGGTTTGAACTGCCAGCCTTCTGGTTAGCAGTTAAGTGCCTTAGGCACTATGCTACCAGAGGTTCATCTACTAGTTGATGATTAATCTGCTTCTTTGTGCTTCCCTTCAAAGCTCAGGGTTCCAAGATTGTCTTCTGTATCAGTTTCAATTGGCTCCTCATGGCTTTGTTGCAGAAGGTCTGTGTAGCTTGTCTGCCTATTCCACCATCTTGCAGGGACTTGGAAGAGCCGCTTTTTGAGCTACAATAGAATAATAAGAGGAATTGGACTTATGAGTTTTCAGTTTTCTTCATATTTTTCATACTTTTGAATATTATTATTTTATCATTAGGACTTCTGGAAAAATTCTGTTTAGATGCCAGGTCCAGAGGTACCTGCATTTACAAAATGAAGAGTCAACTTGTTGCAATTAACAGGTCCAGGAAATAGGACAAAATGTGGAAAAAAAAATTACACGATGTAGTATTCTTTCTGAACATATTGGAAATCATAAGCTAGGAAAGATTGATTTCTCAAGTACAACTCTGCTAAGAGGAAAACTGTATTTTATTTCATTAAAGTTTATTGTGCCTTGGGTGCAAATTTACAGAGCAAAATTTGTTTTACATTCAACAGTTTGTGTACATTTGATTTCATGCTCTGATTACCATCCCCAACCATAACAAACTCTCCTCCCCTCCTGTCCCTGTGACTACCCCCTCCCTGTGCCCTTCTTAACTATGCACTCCTGTCTGTCCAGCATTTCCTGTATGTGAATTCTGTCCCTCCAGTGCCACATGGCCAATTTCTCTAAGAGGTGTATCTCCCTAGAATAGGTGGGTGCATCACCTTGGGATAGGTGTTCTGCATGTAGATTGTTCTCCTGTTGGACTGAGAGCTGATTCATGGGACTGAGGCCAATTCCATGCTCAAAGGGTAACCCAGAGCTATAGTCTCGGGGGTTCCTCCAGACTCTATCCGACCAGTAATTCTGGTCAGTTTTGTGTTTTTAGATTTTGTTCCACATTATTCCTCCCACTCTATTTCCAGGAGCTCCAGGTTTGATCACTTTCTGAGTGGTTGGCATTGGTAGCTGGGTACCATCTAGTTCTTCTGGTCTTGAGGTCTGTCACATGCTTGGACTAATTGTTTCCAGATACCTTTGAGTTTCTTCACTCTTCTTTACTTGATATGAGAGAAAAACAATAGTGGCATCTTAGATGGCTGCTCGAAAGCTTTTAAGACCCCAGTCACTACTCACCAAAGTAAGTTGTGGGACAAGATTTTTACGTACTATGATGTGCTAATTGAGCTTGGTGTCCCCTGAGACTACTGTCCTGAGTCGGCAGGCCCAGTAATTCTCTCTCAAGGTGTATGGTTGTCTCTGAAAGGTTACTCCAACTCTGTCTTCTGTTGCTTCTGTAACGTGTGTGGCTAATTTTGTAGCACAAGTGCATATGTAAGATTATCTTCCACTAAATCTATCCTTGATCTAGGGCATATTCCTATTCCCTGAACTCCACCTGATCCTCTCACTTGTCTATGCATTTATCTGATGTTTGTTGTTAGTGGTAATGCAGTATTGTGCATGTTAGTATTTGGCTCTATTGCCTATATCTTATGTGCAGGTTTCAGTGTCCTTCCTTTCCCCAATGTCATTATTGTGGTCACAGATCCTTTCTATACCATCCCTCCCCTCACCCAAATCAACATGTGACTCCAACTAGTTTGAAACTTTCCCTGCCCTTCCTTCCCATCTCTGGTAACCTACAAAGTGAATTTCCTTCCCTAAGTAAACCTTTCCTTGACTTTTTACAATAATGGGCTCATACAATATTTATACTTCTGTGATTGACTTACTTCACTCAGCATAATGTCCACCAAACTCATCCACATTGTGAGATGATTCATTTATTCTTTAATGTAGCATAGTTTTCCATTGTGTGAGTGAACCATAGTTTGGTTATCCATTCATCTGTTGATGGGTGTTTAAGTTGTTTTCGTTTCTTTGCTACAGTGAATTGTGCTGCGATGAACATGTGTGTGCATATGTCTTCACCTCTTTAGGATATATTCCTACTAATGGCATTGCTGGATCAACTGGTATTTCTATTTTCAGTTTTCTAAGGAAACGCCATACCATTTTCCACAACCAAAAATAAAACTACCATTTTGCAATCCCACCAGCACTTTATGAGAGTTCCATTCTCTTCACAACCTCACTAGCATTTGTTATTTTCTGTCTTGTTGAACTTTGCTATTATTGCTGGGGTGAGGTGATATCTCTTTGTTTTTTTTTTTTTTTGCATCTCTCTAATGGCTGATGCTCATGAAACGCTTGTGATCGTGAGCATTTTCTCATGAGTTTGTTGGCCACCAATATATCATCTTTAGTGACGTGTCCATTCATGTTCCTTGCCCATTTTTGAATTGGATTGTTTGTCTTTTTTATGTTGAGGTGTTGAAGTTTTATATAAACTTTGGAGATAAGTCCTGTGTCAGATGTCATAGCCAAATATTTTTTTCTCATTCTGTAGGTTCTCTTTCTAGCCTTTTGGAGAAGTCTTCTGATGCACATAAGAATTTAATTTTTAAAAGGTCCCAGTCATCTAGCTTCTCTTCCACTGCATGTGCATTTCAGTTATGCTTGGTAGTCTATTCATGCCATAAATTATGCCTAGATTTGCCCCTATTTTATCCTTGATGAACTTTATAGTTCAGGTTTTATATTTCAGCCTTTGATCCAACTTGAGTTTGTTTTTGTGCATGAGATGAAGTATGGGTCTTCTTTCATTTTTCTGCAAGTGGATGCAATTTTGCTAGCACCATTTGTTAAAGAGGCTACCCCTCCCCCATTTAATGGGTTTTTGTCCCTTGTCAAAAATCAGCTGTCCATAGATGGGTAGGTCTATTTCCAGGTTTTTGATTCTGTTCCATTGGTCTATTTGTCTACCATAGTACCAATACCATGCTGCTTTAACTACTATGACTGTATAGGAGGTTTTGAGATGGGGGAGTGTGAGACCTCTCATTTTGTTTTTCTTCTTCAGCAGCACTTTGCTTATTGGAGGTCTTTTCCTTTCCATATGAAATTAATAATTGGTTTTTCCATATCCTTGAAAATTGTTGATGGTATCTAGATCACAATTGCATTGAATGTGTAGATTGATTTGGGTAATTATCTACATTTTCACAATATTCAGTCTTCCTATCCACAAACAAGGCAATTTCTTATATTTATGTAGATCCCTTATAGTTTCTCGTAGTAGTGTTTTGTAGTTTTCTTTGTATAGATCTTTTGTGTCTCTGGTAAGATTTATTCCTAAATATTTTATTTTTTTTAATCCTCCTTGGGTTCTTGAAGTGGTATCTTTACAGAAGT
>NW_006921802.1:4964805-4965283 GCF_000298275.1 Orycteropus afer afer
AATGTTCCATCTTTTCCTATGTTCTGGAATAATTTGAGTAGTATAAGTGTCATTTCTTCCCTGAATGTTTGGTAAAATTCTCCAGTGAAGCCATATGGGCCAGGACTTTTTTGTGTGGGAAGTTTTTTTTTTTTTTATGGCCTGCTCAATTTCTTATTTTGTTATGGGTCTGTTCCAAGTATTCTATCTCTGACTGGGATGGTTCAGGTAGGTCTTGTGTATCTAAAAACTTGCCCATCTCTTCTAGATTCTCAAATCTGTTGGAGTACAATTCTTCATATTATTCTGTTATTACCTTTTTTTTTTTTTTTATTTCAGTTGGTTCTGCTGTGATGTTACCCTTTTCTTTTATTATTCATGTTATTTACATCTTCTCTTCCTTTGTTAAATTTGCTATTGGTTTGTCAATTTTGTTAATCTTTTTGAAGAACCAGCCTTTTGTTTTTGTCTATTTTCTCTATTTTTTTTTTGTTTGTTT
>NW_006921802.1:4965460-4976646 GCF_000298275.1 Orycteropus afer afer
TTCTTTTCTCTTGTTTGATGTGTGCATTTATTGCTATAAATTGATCCTCTGAGAACTGCTTTCACTATGTCTCAAAGGTTTTGATAAGTTGTATCTTCATTCTTGTTTCTAGGATTTTTTTTTTTTTTTAATTTCACACTTTATTTTCTTCTGTTATCCAGTAGTGTTTGAGAAGTGTATTATTCAGTTTAAACATATTTGATGTTTTTTCCTTGATCTTCCTATTATTGATTTCTA
Source organism: Orycteropus afer afer (assembly GCF_000298275.1). Classification (NCBI taxonomy): domain Eukaryota; kingdom Metazoa; phylum Chordata; class Mammalia; order Tubulidentata; family Orycteropodidae; genus Orycteropus; species Orycteropus afer. Next base: position 4,965,698 of record NW_006921802.1, read on the forward strand.
ATTTTATAGCATTGCAATCCAAGAAGATGCTTTGTTGTATTTCAATTTATTGAGGCTTGTTTTGTGTCCTAATTTATGGTCTATTTTAAACAATGATTTATGTGGACTGACAAAGAATGTGCATTGTGCTTTTGTTGGGTGGAATGCTTTGTATATGTTCATGAGGTCGAGTTCATTGTTTTTGTTGTATCTTCGTTGAGTTTTTTTCTAGTTCTCTCCCTCCTTCAAAGTGATGTGTTATAGTTTCCTACTACTATTGTAGAGTTGTTTATTTTTCCTTTCAATTCAGTTAATATTTGTTTTACATATTTTGGAGCACTTTCATTCACTGCATATATATTAATTATGGTGATGTCTTCTTGGCCAATTGAAACTTTTATCATCATATAATGTCCTTCTTTGTTCCTTATACAGTTTTTCACCTTGTAGTCTATTTTATCAGAAATTAATATTGTCATTCCTGCTCTTTTTTGATTGCCATTGTGTAGTGCCTAAAGCATTTGACTGCTAACCAGACGACCTGTGGTTCAAACCCACCAGCCACTCCTGAGAAGGAAGACTGGGCAATCTACTTCCATAAAGAAACAGCCTCGGAAACCCAAGAAGGGATTGCTATGAGTTGGAACCGACTCAAGGTCAGTGCATTTAGTTTTTTGGTAATTTTTAATTTGTTTTTATATTTGTGTCTAAAGTGGATCTCTTGTAGGCAGCACATTGATGGGTCTTCTTTTCTTCTCCAACCTGTCACTCTCTTTTTCTTGACTGGTGCATTTAGTCCTTTCACATTGAGTATAACTAGTGTTAGTTACGAATTTATTGCTGTAATTCTACTCTGTTTTTTTTTTTTTTGCGTTGCTTGTGATTTCCTTGTTCCAAATATTTTTCTGTGCTGAGCTCATTTGGTTATCAGGTGTTTCTTCTCTTTTCTTCATTATTGCTGGTTTTGTGCTTATTAAGCCCATGTGATTTTCTTCTTCCTGAGTTTGCTTAGGAAGATTTTATTCCCTCTATTTGCTTTACTGCTGGTGTTGTCTGCAGATTGACTCCTTTTTTTTTTTTTTTCTCACTGTGTATATTATTTTATGAGCTTATTTTGAGCACCTTTTTTTGGTTTGGTTTCCAAGTGGTGATGTCAAGTGTCCTGATTTTATTTTGTTGTTCTCTGTTGTGGGTTCTCTATTGGAAGGACTCCCTTTAGATTTTCTAGTAGGGTTGGTCTGGTTTTCACAAATTCCCCTAATTTCTGTTTGTCTGAGAATGTCTTGATTTCACCCTCATATTTGAGGAACAATTTGGCTGGATATACAATTCTTGGTTGGAAGTTCTTTTCCTTCAATGTTTTATATATGCCATCCCATTATCTTCTTGGCTGATTGATTTCTTAGGGAAATCAGAACTTAGTCCTATAGATTATATACCTTCTGAATTCCTTCTCAGATAGTTCTATTGCTTGTTCTTTTTCCATGATAGATAATTCTTTACCTTGGGCTTTTGTTTCTATTGTCTTGTCCTGTTTATTTTTGGTTGTACTTGTTTTATTTGAGGTTGTCTGTTGTTTCCTAGACATTTTGAAGTTGTTATCTTTAATTGTTAGTTATGTATTGATTTGTTTCATCCTAGTTTTATGTTTTATTATATCTGAAATTGTGAAGCAGGTATGCTTTTCCGGTTATTAACTTGTCTGTACTGGGTTGCTTTCCAGCTCTCCCTATGTTGGTGGAATCACTGGTGAGGATGTGGGTGCTGGTCTCTGTTCATCATGAATGGGAATTGGAGTAGGGAAAAGCAGGTATTATCCACCATCTGTCATTGTTTCTGTGGCTCAGGAGTTATTGGTGTTACCCATTGGATGAGGTGTTCAGTGTAATAACTTCTGTTGCCTGGTAGCAGTTTAATGTGTTCTTTCTATTGGATGAGGCAGGGAAAAAGAGGAAAAAAGAAAAAAAAAAAAAAGGCACCAGTAGCGAGTCCCCATTTTCTATGTTTGGACAAGATAGTTTGGACAGCTCTGCTTTGATAGGCAGTGTAGTTTGTGTCATTCTGAGTCATCTAGTAATGATGACGTCCTACAGTCAATGAAAGACCCACATTTCAAAGTCGACAGAGACCCAAGTAAGAAAAGGGCCTAGTTTGATCCAGAAGCCATAAAACCCAATACCCCAGTCCACTCTGTGCTAAAAAGGGGTTGTGGAGGACTTGAACCTTAGCCCACTGCTGTGAACTTGCTCCAAGTCTTTGCCTACTTGTAGGGAGTTCCTCCTTTTCCCCTACTCCTTTCTGAACTCTGCAGCAGCTCAAGCCAAGCAGGGATCTTGATCTGTTTCCCAATAAGATTATGTACTCACTCAGCTCCTAATGTCACTGCCAAAACTCCCAGTGTGGTATTCTGAGTCCACAATGCTTCTGTGGGTTCCATGATATATATATATTTTTTCTTTCCTCCTTGCCTTCTTGTATTTCAGATGGGTCCTTTCCTTCTCTGTCTCTCTAAATGGACTGGCTAGGCAGGTTTATTTATTTTTTCCAGTCATTTAATCTGCTCTTTTTCTCTGCCTTCACTAAATCTTATACTTTATCTTCTTCTTAGTTGCTCACAACTCCAGTATCATTATTTCTATCTGTTTTACCTAGTTATTCAGGGATTATGTTGCTTGAAAGAACAGACATGTGGCTTATAGGTACCACACTATCTTTCCACTCTTCCAGTTTAGGAGGAAAATGAAATTTTAATGTAGCACTATAAGGATTTTTCCCCTTGACTATTAATTTATGTTGATAATTCTAATAGATAATGAGCACCTGACAGTAAGGCCAGAGTCCAGTATTAACACATCTTTTCAGGCTTCAGTGTTGCAAACTTTCACATTTAATAATAAAAATAACAAAAGACTAATGTTGTATAAGAACATATAAGAACTATAGGAAGATATGAAGAGAGCAATTAGGAATCTCCATGAAATTTCCTTCATAGAAGAGTGCTAAAACTTATACCTTGGAATTTTTTAAATGACAGCAATACAATCATTTTCAAAAATAAAGATACAGATGTTAACTTTTCTTTTTTTAATCTATCTCACTAATTCCTAGCAATATCAAGGTCCCTTCTAATATCATTTTGTTCCATTTATTTCTCAAGTTCAGAAAATGTTTATTGTCAATATCACTGTGGCTGACCTTGAGAAATAACTGTTAACTAGGCCTGTGTAGATATTATTGAAGAGAAAAGACATTGGTTTTACCAGACTGGCAAGCTCAAAGTGGCAAGTCAGAGAAGGAGGTCCAGGACATAATAAATTGGAATGCCTTCTGGTAGCATATATACATGCAAAAGCTGGACATTGCATAAGGAAGACAAAGAAGAATTGATGCCTTTGAATTATGGTTTTGGTGAAGAATACTGAATATACCATGGGCTGCCACCAAAACAAAGAAGCAAGTATAGGGATATTTCATCTCACATACTTTGGACATGTTCTCAAAAGCAATCAGTCCCTGAAGAATGACATTATGCTTGATAAAGTAGAAGGTCAGCAAAAAAGAGGAAGTGCCTCAACACAAAGTATTGACATAGCGGCTGCAACAATGGGCTCAAACATACCAATGATTATGAGGATGAGGGTGGTGCAGAACCTGGTAGTGTTTTGTTCTGTTGTGCATAGTGTTGCTATGAATTGGAACCAACTCAATGGCACCTAAGAAAAATAACCCTCTGTAAGGCAAGTCTGGGTGGTCAGGTGGTTAGAAAGGAGACTGGGATTCTGGAGAACATTAATGTGATGTGCACCATAAACAGTGCTTGGAGATTTGCCATGTTCATTAATGTATGAAAGAGACCTCTTACAAAGAAGTATGTTTAAGTTCATGTGTTATAATTATCTGAGTAAGTAAATAACCTAGTATTTGTCAAAACACATTTGAAAAGATTTGAGGGCTTGATAAATCAAAGTTTAGCTCACTCTTATATGGTTCTCTCTGGAATTAGTTTATGCCTTGACATATATCAGATGCTTGACAGACTATGTGAAAAGCAGATAAATGAATATGATCATAATATAACTGTGCAGAAAAATTGTGATCCCACTTTCTGATATTAAATATTCTTTATCTAAGTGCCATCTTATAGGATATGGAATCAAATAAGTTAAAATTTATGAAGTCCATTTTGAAGTATCGTCTTTAAGGAATTAGTTTAAGCTTTTCTTAAATGTTGTGTCTCAGATGACATACATGAATGTAGTAACAGATTAATCTATGCGGACCATGGTGGATTTTACTTTAATTAGCTTCAAAGCCATTTTCTATTGAGAAACTCTAATTGGTTTTTATTTGAGGTCACAAACCTGCTACTCAGCATCATCACTTTCATCATCATCACCAGCAGGTATTTGCATTAGCACACTGAGCTAAGCATTTTATTAAAAAGACATAAATCCTGCCACCTATGAAGAGGAGAAATACTGAATAACTTAACTCATGTCAGCTTCCCAATGTTGGATGAAGTATTGGGTTCTCTTGTCATTTTATAACGGATTAAATCTATGTATGGGAGGGAAAATTGCTAGCTTAATTATGAACAACCACAAAGATGTCTTCAAATGCCAGTCACTGCTATCTGACTTGAAAGTGTTTGTTGCTAAGAAAATTCCTAGCTATTCCAATCCTGTGAAAGCAAATTTGGAGGTCAAAAAATTTTAATAAGTATTTTTAGCAGCAGCGAGTCTTCCATTTCACTAAGCTTGGTGAAAGCACACAAGAAGGATAGCTGGTCTGCCATGAGTCTCCCCTTTCATAACAAGTATGTGTAGAAAGTTAGTAGTAACCAGATTGTGAAGGACAGAGCTCAGAAAATTTTAAACCTAATCAGACCCTGGTAGACACTCTACTTGCTGTAATAAATAAATAAATACACAAACAAACAAATAAATAAATGCAGTGATTCAATAAAGAATAAATTTATCCTAAGGATAAAAAGCAAATATATGAAAAATAATAATACTATTGATAAACAAAAAGTGTTCCTGGTCAAATGGATTAAAATACTTACCATTAAATTTATCATTTTGAAAATGATCCAAAAGTTAACCATGGCTTAATAATTTTAATTAAAACTTAGCTTCTTCAAAACATAAGTAAGCCTTTAAGATGGTGGTTTCTTATATTTAAAATTATTGATAGAATATTTAATCATCTTGTCTAGTGGCAACATATCACATAGGTAATGTGATGCAATGTTGACATATATGTTGATATTTATGGTGCTCATTATTTTATTCAATGCATAGGAAAAATAAATTTTATCCTACAAGTATTGTAAAAATGTTTATCTGCATCACTTTATTTCCTTATTCTAGAGATAAAAACAGACAAACAAAATAAAAAGAAAAGAAAAGAAAAAGAAAACATAGAAGCAAAGTAAAATTCCAAATATATTTTGATGCAAACATGTTAAAATAAGCAATAAGGTTTTAGTATAGATTTGTTAGATTAGTCCTGTTACAGGGGTAGGAAATTATTTGAATTTCCAAAATTACTTTCCTGTCATCTGTATTATACAAATGCCTGATTTGATTTTTTCTGTACATACACCAGTAAATATTTACTGACTATCAAATATATGCCCATTTTCAGGCTGACTTGCAGGCAAAAAGATAATATTCTGATAGAGTATATTAAATATTAGAAAGAATCCCTGGTAGTAATTGCCAAAGCATGTCAGAGCTGTCCAAAATCATGCAAATGAGACCTTCCCTCCCAACCCCACCCACCAAAAAAAATTTCATGCCACACAACATATCCCACCATATTTCAGGTTAGAAAAATTAGTGATGAATTTACAGCCACTAACCTCAAATGAAAAAGGAGTCCTGGTGGTGCAGTAGTTAAGTGCTAGGCTGCTAACTAGAAGGCCGGCAGTTTAAACCCACCAGCTACTCTGGGAGAAAGTTGTATCAGTATGCATCCATAAAGATTACAGCCTTAGAAACCCTATTGGGCAGTTTTACTCTTTTAAGGTTGTTATTAGAATTGACTCGACGGCAATGGGTTTTGGTTTTGGATCCTTCCAAGATCAAGGGTATTTCTAGCAGAATTTTTGCTCAATATAAAAAACGAGTTAAACTCAGAATTATGGCAACTTCTTGTAGAGCTCCTGATTTTAATGATGAGCAAGTAGATCTCTTTAGACAATATTTGAAATAATATAGGGACTTTTCAGAGTAGAACAGCAAAGCAGAAAAGGAGGACTATTTGTGTCATGTACCATTTCCTCCTTAACATAATGATGAAATATAAACTTTACAAGATTGCCTTTTGTTGTGTGGGAAGCCAGTGTTTCTGCAAGATAAAAACACGGAATTAATTGTTTATATTAGAGCCTTTAGGACTAGTGATATTTTACATGCAGATTTACTAGAGCAATTTGTTTTACATGTGTATTAAGGCAAATGGATCAAATTATCTGAGTGGGTTGAACAAGGATGATAGACCATTTCATTCTGTTTGAAAAGAATTTGTGATTCAGCATTTTATACAAATTTAATTGAAATGTATTCATGCCTCTGTAAAGCAGTGATAAACTTAATAAATGAAGACAGTTACTATGCACCAATAAAATATCAAAACCTAGCAAATTATAAAACAGTTATCAACTCGACTGTTTAAAATAACATAACTAGCTGTAAGCTGGGTCAAAAATAATTATGTCAGCCATCAGAAGAGCAATCTAGTAGAATAAACTACATTTTTTTCTCACTGCAGATTAAGTTTCTTTACAGGATGGCAATAATAGATTCTATCAAGAATTGGACTCTGTGCCTCACAGATTAGAGTTCAGGAGGTTTATTATTACCTGAGCCAGTGCCGGGATCAATTCTTAGGCCCATGAACAGGTCTGAACTGTTTATAACCTGCAACAAACGGGTCTGAGGTCCTTTATGATATGAAGCATTTTGCTATCACGGCAGTAAAAGAGGTAAAATAGCCCTGTATGATAAAATCACTAGTCATTTAAAACTGTGCAACCAGTTATTTTCAGCTGTTTTTCTTTTCTCCCTTTTTGGCTGGTGTTAATGTGAGCCTCTTCTTGGAGACCAAGCTTGGAGCATAAGAGTAGTTTCCAACAGTGATTTAGCAGGACATTGCTCTAGACAGCTTTGCTGAGGACACATAAAAGCATAAGACATAATGGAAAGTTCTAACCCCTAGATGGCACTTTGTTTCATTATGTAAGAGAGTTTTTGTTTGTTTGTTTGGTTGGTTGTTTTTTTAAGAATCTCTTAATATATATATAAACAAAAACACTTTTTCAAAATTAAATCTAAATTAGTAGCTCTACAAGAAATTTTAATTTGCTTACAAAATAAATGATGGGGCATACTAAATAGCTTTTCATGTAATGTAGCATAGTTTGCAAATAGGAGCTCTGGTATCATAGTGCCTAAGGCACTTGACTGCTAATCAGAAGCCTGGCAGTTCAAACCCACCAGCCACTCTTCGGAAGGAAGATGGGGCAATCTACTTCCATAGTGATACTGCCTCAGAAACCCAAGAAGGGGTCTCTATGAGTCGGGTCTGACTCGATGGCCCATAACAACAGCAACAGTTTGCAAGTGTTTGCCTTTTTAGCTATTTAGAAATATTCTCAAATTTATCAGTTCTTTTGTAGCACTTTCACAATATGATTGCAACAATAAATGCCAATTTAAAATAAATTTATATTTATTTTCTATTCTTTCATCTAAGTCTAGTATTCTGAAATTCTTGATCATCCTACTTATAATGAAAAATAAAGTAACCTGTTAGTTCACTGTAGAAGCCTAAAGGTTCAGATTCCTTAGGAAGATGAACTAATTATTTTAAATCCTCCTAATCGACAACCTTTGAGATGTGTCTGTCTTAAAATATTAAAAGAACATTCGAGAAAGATTCACACACTAGGATTCTCTATTTCCATTAACTTTCAGCATATTATTTTAGGGCTTTGATACTCCTGGGGCAAGAAATGAAAATATCAAAAGATACATATTTAAAAATGAATCTCAGAAATAAATACTAATGCAACTAAAAAATAGGTCACATGATCAGTCTTATAAGTTTTCATGTAACATTCTTTTATTATGAAAGGGTTTTCTGTTTTTGTTTTTCTTTTCAGGTGCATTAATAAACTTTTGGCTGGAAAAAAAGGAAACTATGGAACAATTCCTTCATAATTCTTGTGTGTTACTGATGGAAGCAATTTTGGGATCCACATACGTGTCTGAAAAAGGCAAATGTAACCCCCAAGGTGCATTCCAGCTTTGTTTTGATGAGTCTTTGAGTTTTGATCAATGAAAATGGACAGGAATTACTGTCAGAGAAGAAAGAGATGCAGATGACCTTAGATGAAGCTAAGGATTTAAATTGTCATATCAATGCAAGTGATCACAGATCTCGTACCAAATGCACAGCTCCACAGTATGAAGACTATGAAATGTTACTGCCACCAAGGGAGGAACAAGGAGATAATTAAGAGAGCTCTAACTGTTGTGATGTCAACAATATGGTTTTTAAAAAAGTATGTTTAAAAGTTGTGTGCAGAAAGCTAATATTTTCAGGAAGAAAAATATTGAAAATTTTAAATAGAGCTTTTTCTCTGTCATTTCCTTTCATGGCAATGTCTCCATTGATACTCTAATCTGTATTTGTCCTCAAATAAATGTTTCTTTAGAAGTTTCCCTGTGTGTCCTTGTTCCCAATAGGGTATGTTGTTGTTGTTGTTATGTGCCGTCGAGTCAGACCCGGCTCATAATGACCCCTCCTTGGGTTTCCAAGGCACTATCACTATGGAAGTAGATTGCCCCATCTTCCTTCTGAGGAGTGGTTGGTGGGTTTGAACCTCCAGCCTTCTGGTTAGCAGTCAAGTGCCCTAGGATAAATTTTGATAAACTTTGTTTATGGACAAATACATAACAAAGCAACAAACTGAGGAAAGTCATCATTGCTTTTAATATTATAGGATCCCTATGGGAGCTCTGGTAGCATAGTGGCTAAAGCACTTGACTGCTAACCAGAAGGCTGGCGGTTCAAACCCACCAGCTACTCCTCGGAAGGAAGGTTGGACAATCCTACTTCCGTAGTGATACTGCCTCGGAAACCCAAGGAGGGGTCGCTATGAGTCGGGGGCGACTTGACGGCAAATAACAACAACAACATGGATTAAATCAACTTGACAGCACACAGCAACAACAATGAATGACAGAACTGGTTTTTATAATCCTATCAATAACACCCATTACTCTTAAATATAAGCATATCAGGATTAAAGACCAAACTACCAACAAGACAGCCAATATGGGAATGAAAACAAGCCATTTGTTATAAATTAGAGATGTTTAAAAAGTATTTTTTAAATAAACATGAAAAAATTATGAAGCAAGGACTCTAGTAAAAGCTTTAACTTTTCAAATTTTAAAATAGAGAATAAAAAGCCAGTAGGAAGGGACACTTTAGAATTGATAGAGAAAAAAAACCTATCCAGTAATAAATTTTTGAGTGAGACAACCATCACTGGTGTGTCAGTTTTTTATATTGTGCTGGATAGAAACTATGCCAGTGATAGTTTAAACACCAGCAGAGTCATCGATGGTAGACAGATTCCAGCAGCTTCTAGACTGAGACAGACTAGGAAGAAAGACTTGGAGATCTACTTCCAAAAATTAGCCAATGAAAAACTATGAATCACAACAGAATTTGTCCAACATTGAGCTGGAAGATGAACCCTGTAGGTGGGAAGGCTCTCAAAACATCAAGTGGCTGAAGCCAGGAATTCAAACATGTCCAAGATCATGAAGATGCTGCAGGATTGGCAATGGTTCATTCTGTTACACAAAAGGGTTTCATGAATCAGAACAGATTCATTGGCAAGTATCAACAACATGGGGTAGAAAGGGACACATCCATATTCTTAAGAGGTAGAGACTCTTCTCTAGGTTGTATGTTAAATTCTTGCCTCTCCAAACCATACTCATTTGGTAGAGAGCCATCAAGGTGGTTAGTATTAAAGGCTACAACCTTAAAACCAGAATTTCACCTAGTAGTCCAGTGGGGTCCTAAAGACTTTCAAGTCCCACATGTGGATAAAAAACTTTTAGGACATTTATATTATAGGAAATCTTTTCTTATAAATATTTTTCCATGGGAGAAGAATTCATAATTGTATGTGTACTTTTGCCCATTGGTTTCAATTCTCAGAACTTTTTGGTAACATATGGAGTTTGTTTTAGCTGTGAAAATTAAGTCTTTATTTTTTAGTTGGTAGATGATAAAAAATTCAATGTGTATTTTCTTTGATAGGATTGGAAAATTAAACTGTGCAACCATGTGAAATATTAACTGTTCTTTTAGTTATTCATCTACTGTCTGGGGTATAACTTTTATTTTAAATACTAGTTTCTAGAATCCTTTCACAGGGTATGATGTTTGGTATTTCATCACAAGCTCCTATGAGATTTGTGTAGTGTTCATAAAATTCTGAAATGTTTGTAGGTTTTTAAGTATCACATATAATTAAGATTAAATATTCACATTATTATGAGCCTGTTCTGACAGATGTAAGGCAAAGAAAATTCCCAATGGATAATACTTCAAGAAACATTTGCATCCTTAAGTTTTATGGCAATAAATCTGTCTCATGGAGTTCAAATTAAAATCACTTTACTGATCAACTTTGAATTAATAAGTGTGGGTATGTATGTGCACATGCATATGTGTAAGGAGTCCTTGAGTGGTGCAAACAGTTAATGTGTATTGAGGTTCAAGTCTATGCAGAGGCACCTCAGAAGAAAGGTTTAGGGTTGTACATTTTAAAAACAGCAATCAAAAACTCTGCAGAGCACAGTTCTACTCAGATGCACCTGGGGTTTACATGAGTCTTTATTGACGTGACAGCAACTAGCATGCATGCATATATATAT
>NW_006921802.1:4976746-4982591 GCF_000298275.1 Orycteropus afer afer
TGGTTATAGATATATATAGGCATACCTCATTTTATTGAGCTTTGCTTTCTTGTGCTTCACAGATACTCAGTGTTTTACATATTGAATATTTGTGTCAACCTTGTGTCAAGCAATATATCAGTGCCATTTTTCCAATAGCATGTGCTCACTTTGTGTCTCTATGTCACATTTTAGTAATTCTCACAATATTTCTAAATTTTTGTAATGTATTTCACACCTAATAGACTAAAATGTAGTGTAAACATAACTTTTATATGCACTGGGAAACCAAAAATTTCATGTGACTTGTTTTATTGTGATATTTGCTTTACTGCCACAGGTCTGGAACAAAATCTACAATATCTCCTGTATATTGTTGTTGTTAGGTGCCATCAAGTTGGATCTCACTCATGGCAATCCTAGGTAAAACACAATGAAACACATGATCCTGTGCCAATCTCACAATCATTGGTATGGCTAGGCTAATTTTTGCATCCACTGTGTCAATCTATCTCTTTGTGCATCTTCCTCTTTTTTCCTGACTTTCTACTTTAACAAGCATGATACCCCTGATCAGAGACTAGTCCCTCCTGATAACATGACCAAAACAAGAAAGGCAAAGTCTTATCATATTTGCTTCTAAGGAGCATTCTGTCTTTTCTTCATCCACAGACTTAATTGTTCTTCTGACAGTTCATGATATATTTAATATCTTTCATCAACACCATGATTCAAAGGCACAATTCTTCCTCAGTCATCCTAATTCACTGTCCAATTTTCATATGCATATGAAGCAGTTGGAAGTACATGGTTTGAATCAGGCACACATTAGTCTTCAAAGTGACAACTTTACTCTTTAATCTTAAAGAGGTTTTCACAGCAGATTTTCCCAATGCACTATATCGTTTGATTTCTTAACTGCTGCTTCCATGGCTGTTGATTGTGGATCCAAGTAAAATTAAAATATTGACAGCTTCAATCTTTTCTCTGTTTATCATGTTTATCATTCATTGGTCCAGTTGTGAAGACTTTTTTTTTGAGCTGTAAGCCTTACTGGAAGTTGTAGCCGTTTATCTTCTTTGATTTTTGAATCCTCTTTACTTTTATCAAGCATCTGTCAATTCATTGTACTGTGGTGGTCTGCATGTTGCTATGATGCTGGAAGATATGCCACTGCTACTTCAAACATCATTTGGGCTCCAATCATTGTGGACAGGATTCTGCAGAGCTTCCAAACAAAGAGAGACTAGGAAGAAGGACATGGCAAGGTTCATTTCTGGGAAAACAAAAAACAAAAAACAAAAAAAAAACTAGCCACTGAAAAACTTATGGATAGCAGCAGCAGAACTTACCTGATATAGTCTCAGAAGATGAGTGTAAATATTAATTTCACATTCTTCTCCAGTCCACACGGATCTTTCTCCAGGATAGACCATATATTATGACACAAAACAAGCCTCAATAAATTCAAAAGCATTGGAATATTACAAAGTATCTTCTCGGACCACAATGATATAAAATTAGAAATTAATAATAGGAAGAGGAATGAAAAAAACATCAGACATATGGAAGCTGAACAACTCACTGCTCAAAATCTTTTGGGTAATAGAACAGGTAAAAACTGAAATTAAAGAAAAAAAATTCCTAGAAACAAATGAGAATGAAGATACATTATACCAAAACCTATGGGACACAGCAAAAGCAGTACTCAGAGGACAGTTTACAGCAATAAATGCATATATCAAAAAGAAGAAAGAAATAAAATCAACACTCTAACTCATCAACTCCAACAACTAGAAATAGAACAACAAAATAATCTTACAGTATGTAGAAGCAAGGAAATAATAAAGATCAGAGCAGAAAGAAATGAAACAAAAAACAAACAAACAAACAAACAAAAAAAACAGAGAAAATCAACAAAACTAAGAGCTGGTTCTTTGAAAAAATTAATACGATCAATAAACCATTGGCAGATCTAACAAAAGAAAAGAAAGAGAAGACCCAAATCACAAGAATTGCAAATGAAAAGGGTGTCATCACAACAGAACAAACTGAAATAAAAAAGATACTGACAGGATATTATGAAAAACAGATTTGAGAACCTAGAAGAAATGGACAAGCATCTAGAATCACAAGACTTACCTAAACTATCCCACCCAGAGATAGAAAACTTGGACAGACCTATAACAAAATAAGAAATTGAACAAGTCATAAAAAAAAAAAAAAAAAAAAAAAAAAACTTCCCACAAAGAAAAGTCCTGGCCCTGATAGCTTCACTGGAGAATTTTACCAAATATTAAGAGTGGAGTTGACACCTATGCTACTCAAGCTATTCCAGAGCATAGAAAAAGATGGAACACTCCCAAACTCATTTTATGAAGCAAGTATAACACTAATACAAAAACCAGGGAAAGACACCACTAGAAAGGAAAACTATGGACAAATATCCCTCATGAAAACAGATGAAAAATTTTTAATAAAATCTTAGCCAACAGAATCCAACAAAATATCAAAAAATTAATATACCTGGACCAAATGGGATTCATACTGGGTTTACAATGGTGGTTCAACATCAGAAAAACTCTCAGTGTAATCCACCACATAAACAAAAGAACCATATGATTATATCAATTGATGCAGAAAAGGCATTTGATAAAATCCGACATCCGTTCCTGTACATAACTCTCAGCAAAATAGGGATAGAAGGAAGATTCCTCAACGTAATAAATGATATGCTCCTTGGAATAAAGATGAGGCAATTTACTTCCATAGTGATATGCCTTGGAAACCCAAGGAGAGGTCGCTATGAGTCGGGTCTTACTCAACAGCACATAACAACAACAACAATATGCAAAGCCAATAGCCAACATCATTATTAATGGAGAAAGACTCAAGGCATTCCCCTTACAAATGGGAATCAGGCAGGGATGCCCTCTATCACCACTTCTATTTAACATTGCATTGGAAGTCCTGGCCAGGGAAGTAAGTCAAGAAAGAGAAATAAAAGGTATACAAATTGGCAAAGAGGAACTAAAACTATCTCTATTTGCAGATGATATGATCCTGTACAAAGAAAACCCAAAGGACTCAATTAAAAAACTACTGGAACTAATAGAGAGGTTCAGCAAAAGTGGCAGGACACAAGGTCAACATACAAACATCAGTTGGATTCCTCTACACCAACAAAGAGTCCTCGGATAAAGAAATAAGGGAAAGAATAACATTTAAAAAGTTGTTGTTGTTGTTATGTGCCATCAAGTCGGACCTGACTCATAGCACCCCTCCTTGGGTTTCCAAGGCAGTATTACTTCAGAAGTAGATTGCCCCATCTTCCTTCTGAGGAGCGGCTGGTGGGTTTGAACCACCAGTTTTCTGGTTAGCAGCCCAGTGCCTTAGGCACTACACTACCAGAGCGCATACCATTTACAATAGCTACTAAAAAGATAAAATCTGTAGGAATAAGCCTTACCAGAGACACAAAAGACCTATACAAAGAAAACTATAAAACACTGCTATAAGAGACAAGGGCACCACATAAATGGGAGAACCTACCTTGTTCATGGATAGGTAGACTAAATATTGTGAAAATGTCAATACTACCTAAAGCAATTTACACATTTAATGCAATCCCAATCCAGATTCAGACAACATTTTTTAAGGACATGGAAAAAACAATTATTAATTTCATATGGAAAGGAAAGAGACCTCAGGTTAGCAAAGCACTTCTCAAGAAGAAAAACAAAGTGGGAGGTCTCACAATCCCAGATCTTAAGAACTACTATACAACTACAGTAGTCAAAACAGCATGGTATTGGTACAATGACAGATAGATAGACCAATGGAACAGAAACAAAAATCCAGATATATACCCATCCATCTATGGACAACTCATCTTTGACAAAGCACAAAACCCATTAAATGGGGAAGAGACAGACTCTTTAATAAATGGTGCTGGCAAAAGTGGATATCCACCTGCAGAAAAATGAACAAAGACCCATAACTCACCCCATACACAAAAACTAACTCAAGCTGGATCAAAGACTTAAATGTAAAACCCCAAATTATAAAATTCATCAAAGATAAAATAGGGGCAAATATGGAAGCCATAATTTATGGCATAAATTTGTTATCAATCATAACCCAGAATGTGCTGGAGATAGATGAGAAGCTAGATGACTGAGACCTTTTGAAAATTAAATTCTTATGTGCATCGAAAGACTTCATCAAAAGGGTAAAAAGAGAAGCTACAGATTGGGAGAAAATATTTGCCTATGACATATCTCATAAAGGACTTATCTCCAAAATATATAGAAAACTTCAACACCTCAACAACAAAAAGACAAATAACTCAATTCACAAATGGGCAAACAACTTGAATAGACACTTCACCAAAGAAGATGTACAGGCAGCCAAAAACACATGAGAAATTCCTCATGATGCTTAATGATTGTTGTTGTTGTTGTTGTTGTTATGTGCCGTGGAGTCGTCCCCAACTCATAGGGACCCCTCCTTGGGTTTCCAAGGTAGTATCACTACGGAAGTAGGATTGCCCAACCTTCCTTCCGAGGAGTTTTAGAGAGATGCAAATCGAAACAACAATGAGATATCATCCCACTCCAACAATAATAGCAAAGTTCAACAGGGCAGGAAATAACAAATGCTGGTGAGGCTGTGGAAAGATTGGAACTCTTGTGTACTGCTGGTGGGATTGTAAAATGATATAACCATTGTAGCAAATAGTATGGCATTTGCTTAAAAAATTGAAAATAGAAGTACCACTTGATCCAACAATTCCATTACCAGGAATATATCCTAAAGAGGTGGGAGATAGTGCACAGACAGACTTATATACACCTATGTTCATCCCAGCACTATTCACTATAGCAAAGAGATGGATACAACCTAAATGCCCATCAACAGATGAGTGGATAACCAAATTATGGTACATGCACACAATGTATACTATGCTACATTAAAGAACAATGAGGGATACATAAATCATCTCACAACATGGATGAACTTGGAGGACATTATGCTAAGTGAAATAAGTCAATTGCAGAAAGACAAGTACTGTATGAGCCTGTTACTGTAAAAAGACAAAGAAGGGTTTGCTTGGGAAAGGGAACTCACTTTACTGAGATGGGGAGGGAAGGAGAAGGATTAATTTCAGAGCAGTTGGAGTCCACACATTGACATGGGTAGGAGGATGCATATACAGAAAGGATCTGTGACCACCATGATAACATTAGGAAATGGGAGGAAACTGAATTGTGCACATAAAGATAGATGACAGATGCTAATACCAACCAATGTGTCCACAATATTGCATTGCCATTAACAGCAAACACCAGGCTACAGATTAACACATAAACAACTGAGATGATCAGATGGGAGTCAGTGAACAGAAGTATACTCTAGACCAAGGATAGATTGAGCTGAGGCTAATCTTGCACAGACATCAGTGATACAAAATACCTGCAGTCCTTACAGAAACAATAGAAAACAGACACAGAGTAATCCCTCACGGACAACTAGACACTATGGGGAGAGATCCAATAGATCTACCATCTCAGGACCATCATACCTTGGGGCACGAGACTCCATTGGCACAACAAAATACATAAAAGCCTTGTTCCACATCCTACATTGGTGAGAAGCAACTGGGGTCTTAAAAGCTTCTATGGGGCCCTCTAAGATACAGCTAATGGTCTCCTGGCATCGGAAATGAAGAAGAGTACAAAAAAACAAGGGCATTTGGAAGCAATCAGCCTGAGGACATGATGGCCCCCAAGACCAGAATTAGATGTGCTCAGCTACCAATGCCAACCACTCAGGAAAGGATCAAATCTGGAGATCCTGGATAGAG
>NW_006921802.1:4983546-4984151 GCF_000298275.1 Orycteropus afer afer
GGACATAAGAGAGACTGACAACAGGAAAGGAGACAGGTGATGAGTGTATAAGTGCTGTCAACTAGTGAATAGAGGAGCACAGAACAGTACCCTGCCTGTATCGATAACATACAAAACAAAGAAAACAAAAATTGTGGGCAAGTCACTCCAACATATAATCACCAATTAAATATAAACACAAAAATGCACAATGCCTCGAAGACAACAGAGCATCACAGTCCACACAAAGAAGCAAGATAAAGCAGGAGAAACAAGGGACCAGGATACAGACCCAAAAACACATCCCTGAGGAAGATGCAGCACTGGAACTCCCTGATAAGGAATTCAAAATAATCATATTTAGGTTTCTTCAAAGGATTGAGAAACAGACCAAGGAAAACACAAACAAAACCCTAGAAGAATTTTGGAAGAAAGTACAAGAACAAAATGACAATATAATTAAAAAATAGAAATGATTCTAAATCTACAGATAGAAATCCAGAAGATTAATACTAAATTGTCAGAAATAGTTAACACATTGAAAGGGCAAAGGAATAGAATTGATGCAATGGAAGACAGAATTAATGAGATTGAAGACAAATACCTGAATACTTCTTTGGAAAGGA
>NW_006921802.1:4984401-4986672 GCF_000298275.1 Orycteropus afer afer
TTCTCAACAGAAACAATACAGGCAAGAAGACAGTGAGATGGTATACATAAAATGATGAAAGAGAAAAATTTCTAACCAAGAATTATGTACCCAGCAAAACTGTCCCTCAAATATGGTGGTGAAATTAGGACATTTCTAGATAAGCAGAAATTAAGGGAATTTGTTAAAATCAGACCAAACTTACAAGCGATGCTAAAGGGAGATCTTTGGATAGAGAAGCAACAACAACCAACAACAATTGACCATTAACACACATGATGATATAACCAAGAAACCAGCCCAACTATGGAAGTACCCAAAATAAATAAGCCTACATGATTGTAAACAGGGAACCAGAGACACCAACCAACAAATGAGGACAACTACAAACCAAAAAGGGGGAAAAAATTCTGTATCATTACAGAACTTCTAGATGGTAGGGAAATCAAGATGACTACAAGCTAGAATGGACTGTTCTACACTTGGGAAGAAAACTGTAAACACAGGGTAACCTCAAAGAAAAATGATAAACCTTCGCATCGAAATAAAAAAGAGGACCAACATAAATATTTGACAAATACTAAAACAATAGCAATGAAGAAAGTGATTACATGATTCACGAACAAAATATGCTCAGCATAGAAAATTATATGGAACAAAGTAATCAACACAATGCAAAAGCACATGACAAAAATGACAGCAACAAGTTCATATTTGCTGATAATTATATATCTGACAAGGGACTTATCTCTAAGATTGATGGAAAACTCCAACACCTCAACACCAAAGGAATTAAAAATCCAATTGAAAAATGGGCAGAAGACATGAATAGACACTTCACCAAGGAGGATATTCAGGTGGCCAGCTAATATATGAAAAGATGCTCACAATCTTTGGCCATCAGAGGGATTAAATCAAAACAACAATGAGATATAACATCTCACCCCAGCACTGATGGCAAGGTTCAATGAGACAGAAAATAACAAATGCTGTTGGGGATGTGGAGAGATGGGGACTCTCATACACTGCTTGTGTGACTGAAGTGACACAACTGTGGAAAGCGATATGGCAATTCCTTAGAAAGTTGGAATTGGAGACACTATTTGAACCCACAATCCCATTACTAGGTATATATCCTAGAGAGGTGAGAGCCAGGATAGGAACAGATACATGCACGCTCATGTTCATCACAACACCATTTGCAATAGCAAAAAGATGGAAACAACCGATGTGCCCATTAGCGGAAGAATAGATGACCAAACTATGGTACATACACGTACTGGAATTCTATGCAGCACTAAAGAATAATGTAGACTCTATAAAACACTGCATAATATGGATGAACTTGGAAGACATTATGCTGAGTGAAATAAGTCAATCACAGAAGGACAAATATAGTGTTTGTTCATTGTTGTGGAGCGTCTAGGAAAGGTTTATATATGGAGGGAAACTTTCTTTGTTGGTTGCCAGGGGTGGGAGGGGAGGGGACGGAACACTGAAAAAAAATGCATTGATCTATGTCACTTTAGATTTGTGTATTTCACTGTACATAAATTATATTTCAATAAAATGAATTGAAAAGAAAAAAATGAGAGGCATGGGGGTTGTTTACTGGGTAGGGAGGGGAGGAGACTGGGTTAGGGTTGGACAATGTAAACGGGGAGTGAAACTAAATGTACATGTAATGTTGAATGTAAAACAAGCTTTTAACATAAACAAATAAATAAAATTTATCATGTGATCACTGGCATCATTTCTATCACTAAGACCCTATTCCAACTACCGTGATTCCTCTTTGTTTCCAACTTTTACATTCCAGTCACCAGTAATAATCAACACATCTTGGTTGCATTTTGGTGAATTTCAGACTGCAGCAGTTGGTAAAATAATCAATTTCCTCAACTTTGGCTTTGGTGGTTAGTGCATAAATTTGAATAATAGTAGTATTAAGTGGTCTTCCTTGTAGGCATATGCATATCATCCTATCACTAACTGCTTTGTGCTTCAGGATAGATCTTGAAACATATTTTGTGAAGATGAATTCCATGCCATTCCTTTTCAATACATACTTCCTGGCATAATAGATCATATACTTTTCTGATTCAAAATGGCCGAAATCAGGCCATTTCAGTTCACTAATGGCTAGGATATCAGTCCTTATGCTTTCCATTTCATTTTTTGACAACTTGCAAATTTCCAATTTCATACTTCATTCATTCCATGTTCCAATTTTTAATGAATGTTTGTAGCTGTTTCTTCCCATTCTGAGTCCTGTTACATCAGCAAATGGAG
>NW_006921802.1:4987321-4987873 GCF_000298275.1 Orycteropus afer afer
TGTCGTGGAGTCGATTCAACTCATAGTGACCCCTCCTTGGGTTTCCAAGACAGTATCTCTACGGAAGTAGATTGTCCAATCTTTCTTTTGAGAACTGGCTGGTGGATTTGAACCACCAGCTTCTGGTAAGCAGTCAAATGCCTAATGCACTACCTACCAGATCTCTCATTTTGCCCATAGGTTCCTTCAATATTATGATTTGAGGCTAGAATTTATCTTCATTTCTTTCAGCTTGAAAAGTGGCAATCATGTTCTTCCCTATTGGTATTCTAACTCTAGGTCTGCACATTCAATATAAGATTTACTTTGTCTTCTTAAGCCATCCTCTGGAAGTTTTCTGTTCAGCTCTTTTACTTCATTTATTCCTTTTATTTTACTTTAGCTATTCTATGTTTAAGAGAAAGTTTCCATCTCCTCCAACATCCATCTTTGTGTTGCTTTCTTTCCTGTATTTTTAATGACTTTTTTATTTCTTCATGTATGATGTCCTTCATGTCATATCACAACTCATCTGGTCTTTAGTCACTAGTGTTTAATGCAATTAGACTTTAA
>NW_006921802.1:4988258-4990030 GCF_000298275.1 Orycteropus afer afer
GACTTGGTAGCCCTGGTGACTTAGTGCCTAAGGCATTTGACTGCTAAGCAGAAGGCTGGTGGTTGAACTCAACCAGCCACTCCTTGGAAGAAAGACTGGGAGTTCTACGTCCACAGAGATACATTTGAATTATGATGTTGACAAATAATATTTAATACACCATGGTCAGCCAGAAGAAGGGAAAATCTGTCTTGGAAGAAGTACAAGCAGGATGCTCCTTGGAAGTGAGGATGGCTAGAGTTTGTCTTGTGTATTTTGGACAGATTACTAGAAGGGGCAAGTCCCTGGAAAATGACATTATGCTTGTTAAATTAGAAGATCAGTGAAAAGGAAGAAGAACCTCAATGAAATATAAATAAAATACACAGCACAGTAGCTGCAAAAATTAGTTGAAACAGAGCAATGATTGTAAAGATGGCCCAGGACCATGCACTAATTTGTTCTGTTGTACATAGAGTCATTATGAGTGGGAACACACTTGATGGCACCACCACCAAAAACAGCCACAACAGTAATATACATATATTTCTGTGATTGTTTTTTAAAAAGATAGTATTGCAATATTTTTAAAGATATATAATACTTCATGAACCTAAAATTATAAAATTTGTATCCCAAACAAACTAAAAAAAGGAAAGCATCCTTTGTACTTTCTAATGGCACAGTTCTGCATTATCTTGGTGATTCTAATTGTCTTCATGTTTTCCTCATCTTTTTTTATTTGTTGGAGACAACAATAAGCAATCTCAATTTGCAATTTATATAGTGCTGTGTAAACCACTGGGAATAGATGACCTATCACATGGCTGTGGAAACTCTTGAAGATATACTTATTAAATAAATCAATGTAATATTAAAATCCATGGAATATATTCATCACTTAGGGACCACTTCAGCAAATATATTGTGAGCATCTTCTCACAATATAAAGTACTATACTGGGTGCTTTTAAAGACACAAATTAAACGGAACCTTTGCTTCAAGAAGCTGAAAGTATATGTACACTTTAGAAAGGACATGTCTGCTTCTCCTGGGATGGTTTTCCCTCAGAAAATTTTATATAGGAATGCTTAAGACTTTAAGTAAACTTAAGAATGTAATACCTTTTTAAGAATAATGAAGACAAAATACATTTAAAGGGAGAAAAGTCCACATTTATATTTAAGGACAAATGAAATTTAGTTGAAAATAAGGTCACATAAAATGTTATTAACATGAATCTATACCATTAGAGCCCCAAATAAGGAAATATTATATTCCCGCTTTCTTAAACTGAAATTCTGGGGGAAAATGACACTTTGACTTTCAATAGGTACTTTTTATTTAATTTTAAAAAATATATATTTTTCTAAACAGAAAGCAAATAAAATACATATCAATCTGAAGATTTTATGGAACACTTTTTTATTTTAACTTTTTATTGTAATTTGGAAGCGATTTTACAATGCAGATTCATTTCACAATCAACAGTTCATACACATTTTCTTTAGTGACAATGATTACCATCCCCACAATATAGCAGCTCTGCTTCCACCCTTTCCCTGAGTCCTTCTTACCTATGCATTCCTGCTTGCCTACCTTTTTAATTATGCAAATGTTGTCCTTTTGATCTCCCATGGTAAACTGCATCTCCCTGGTGTAGTTGTTCAGCTTGTAGACTGAAAGTTGAGCCACGGGAATGAGTCTCATTCCAGGCCCAAAGGGTGACTTGGGGCCATAGTCTCTAACCAACCAGTAGTCCTGGCCTTTTTATTATTATTATTATTATTATT
>NW_006921802.1:4990265-4990825 GCF_000298275.1 Orycteropus afer afer
TCATATGTTGTGCCAATTGAGCTCAATGTCCCCTGTGACCATGGTCCTGAGCCCACAGCCCCAGCTATTCACTCCCTAAAACATGGTTGTGGCTAAGAAGTCATCCTAATTTTGTCCTCTGTTAGCTGTATAATGTGTATGGGCATTTTTATAGCACATACACATAACATATGTGGGAATATCTTCTGTCTTATATACATGACCAAACCCTATTTGTCTTTCCATACATTATCTTCTTGCCTGTTCATCTATGTATTCACCTGTAGATTAGTGTTTGCCATTACTGATAGCACAGTATTGTGTATGTAATAGTATCTGCCGTTGTTGTTTATACCCCTTGTGCAATTCTCTGTGTCTTCCTTTTCCTTAGTGGTATTGTGCTAGTCACACACTTTTGTCATATTAACCTTTCCTTTCCCCCAAATTAGGGGTTCTGGTGCCTAAGGTATTTCACTGCTAACCAGAAGGTTGGAGGTTCAAACCCACAAGTCACTACTTGGAAGGAAGACTGGGCAATCTACTTCCTTAGAGGTATCACCTCAGAAACCCAAGGAGGAGTC
>NW_006921802.1:4991325-4998072 GCF_000298275.1 Orycteropus afer afer
TCTCACCTATTTTGGTCATGTTGTCAGAAGGGACCATTCTTTGGAGAAGAATGTCATGCTTGGTAGGGTGGAGGTCGATGAAAGAGGGGGAGGCAGGCCTTCAACGAGATGAATTGACACAGTGGCTGCCATGATGGGCTCAGGTATAGCAGGGACCATGAAGTTGGCGTGGCATTGGGCAGTGTTTCGTTCTGCTGTGCGTGGGGTTGCATTGGGTAGGAAACGACCTGATGGCACCTAACAACAACAACAACAATGGCCTCTCATCTGTTAATTTGTCATACTGTGGTGGCTTGTGTGCTGCTATGAGGCTGGAGACTATGCCACCAGTCTTTTAAATACAAGCAGCATCACCAATGGTGAAAAGGTTTCAGTGAAGGTTCCAGACTAAGACAGATTCAGAAGAAGGAAAGGGCCATCCACTTCTCAAAGAATTGGCCAGTGAAAACCTATGTATATCAGTGAAACACTGTCTGATAAATTATTGGAAAGCTTTATGAATAAACCTGAAACTATGTCCAATATAACGGATGTACCATTTCGGGAATGATAAGTTGAAGAAGAATGATGTGGCTTCATCATCACAAAGGATGTTTCAAGATCTATTCTGAAGTATATTGCTGTCAGTGATAGGGTAGTATACATACACTTACAAGGAAGACCAGTTAATACTAATATTATTCAAATTTACACACCAACCACCAAAGCCAAAGATGAGGAAATTGATGATTTTTACCAACTTCTGCAGTCTGAAATTAACCAAACATGAAATCAAGATGTGTTGATTATTACTGGTGATTGGAATGCAAAATTTGGAAACAAAGAAGAGTCACCATTAGTTGAAAAATATGATCTTGTTGATAGAAATGATGCCAGACATAGCATGATAGAATTTTGCAAGACCAATGACTTATCCATTGCAAATATCTTCTTTCAACCACAAAATAGGGAACTATACATAGGAACTTCACCAGATGGAATACACAGAAATAAGATCAATTGCATATGTGGAAAGAGGTGATGAAGAAACTGAATATCTTCAGCCAAAAGAATGCCAGAAGCTGACTTTGGAACAGACCATCAGTTGCTCATATGTAAATTCAAGTTGAAGCTAAAAACAATTAAACAAATCCATGAGAGCCAAAATATGACCTTGATTAGATCCCTTCTGAATTTAGAGACCATCCAAAGAATAGATTTGATACATTGAACACCACTGAATGAAAACCAGAGGAATTGTGGGATGAAATCAAGTACATTGTATGTGAAGAAAGCAAAAGGTCAGTAAAAAGACGGCCACTCCTTGGAAGGAAGATGGGGCAATCTACTTCTGTAGTGATACTGCCTCGGAAACCCAAGGACAGGCCTCTGTGAATCAGATCTGACTTGACAGCAGAGAGTTTGTTTTTTTTGTTATAAAAGAGTAAGCTATACCTCTGAGGTTTTACACACATGCTGCACTTCTTTCTGGAAAGGACTAGCTGTTTTAATTACACAGATTTCAGAGGTTATCTCAAGCACCATCTTTTGGAATTCTCCAGTGATGACCTCAGCCTTTGTTTAGTGTTAATGCTCTCTGCATTTATAACAAAACATTGCAATTAACTACTTATCTGTTCTCACAATCTTTCAAAATCATTACTCTATTTTGTATCCCTGTTTATTTTTCATCAATCTGTTTACTGAGCATCTTCTACATCTTCTATACCAGGCACTGGGAACAGAAGTATGAACAAAGAATTTAACAGTCGAGTGCAGACTTACTGTAATGTAGGTCTTTTTCTTCTGCATTATTTTCCTCATCTCATAAGATATTCTTGATAATTAGGTGTGATTTTGGAAAGGTAACTATTTTATAAGTGTATCTTTAAATTATAGTCATGTGATGGGGATTGTTTATTGTTGTTGTTATGTGCTGTCAAGTTGGACCCGACTCATAGCGACCCCTCCTTGAGTTTCCGAGGCAGCATCACTATGGAAGTAGATCACCCCATCTTCCTTCTGAGGAGTGGCTGGTGGGTTTGAACCTCCAGCCTTCTGGTTAGCTGTCAAGTGCTTTAGGCACTACGCTACCAGAGCTCCTGTGATGGGGATTAGAGGTATTTAATAATTTGCTAGAAAGCATTACTTGTCTATAAAACACTTGAAGAATTTTTTTGTTTTGTTTTGTTTCTGATTAAGGTAGTAAAAAAGTAGATAGTTATTGACATTATATATTAAAGTTTGAGGATCTTTAACGAAGAGATTAGGCTATCATTCATTTCTGTATTTCCTAACATTACATAGGACTTTAAGTTTATAAACAAAATAATAAATGAAATTATTAACCAAAAGAAATTTAAAGTAAAATCTGTAATATCATCATACAACTACTTTATAAAATGAAAAGGTAATTTTTAATCACTGATTTAGTGAAATTCTACCTTATAAGAAAATTAGTGAATACAGTCTTAACTATGAGACACAAACTTTACTTCTTCTCAAGAAAGACCCCTGAATTTAATGCTTTACCTCTATGATACAAAAAGACATTTTTTAAAAAACTTAAAGAATATCTAGGAAAATATTTTAACAATCCCTATAAAGGCTGGTACCAAAAACACAACGTGTTCCTATGAATTGTAGCATTCTCTCTGAGCAAACAAGTACTGCTGTCAAGATTAAGTCCAAGCAATTCCTTATAACACACACTCCCAGTACACAGTATTATCTTCCATTTACTTTTTCTCATATGGAAGAAACTTTAGAATTTGGGGCATTCATTTGATTTTACCGTGTCTCAGTTTTTCTTTTCTGTTGTTCGTGCTAAAAGTGTAATGATGAATCAAACACTTTATTCACCACCTATCTGAGCTCTGATGGCATAGTGCCTAAGGCATTTGAACTGCTAACTAGAAGGCTGGCAGTTCAAATCCACCAAGCATTAGTTGTTCCAGTTCCACACTCATCCACCCCCTTACTCATTGTTTTGTTACTCTTTTCATAGTTATTTTCTTTCACAGTTAATTTTCTTGTACTGTGGAAAGTGATTAAATAGAACTGAAATCAACCAAGAAAGTACAAATGCCTAAGTAAATAGGTTATTATTTAAAAATATGGATATATTGTTAATTGCTATCATGTTGATGCCTACTTATGGAGATCCTGTAAGTATAGAGTAGAACTGGCCTTTTTTTGTTGTTGTTGTTTGGAAACAGGCCTATCTTCTGAGGTCCCTCTGAGTTAGTTGGAACCACTAACTTTTTGGCTAGCAGTCAAGAACTTAACCACTTACAAAACCCAGGAAAACCTTAGACATGGGCAAAAAAGGTCGGCTTATGCATCCTCAATGAGTTCTTTATATCTCACAATTGAATGAATATGTTTTTAAGTGAGAGGCACAGAAAAGACAGATTTTTAGAGTAAAATTATTAATAAAACAAATTTTTAATATAATCCAATAAGCAGAGAGATTTTAGAAGTCATGTAAAGTGAATTATCCTATAATATTTTTCTCAAATCAGCACCACCTGATGGGAATATTTTACATAAAATAAAACCAAAACATAGATTTTATGTCCAGTTCTATTTTAGAGGAAAAAATACTGAATCTAGTGTACACTACTGTAAGACCTGGTTCCTACTACCACAGAAATATGTGCATCTAGAATCAGATTTCATTACCTTTATCTCTCTTCCTTATGACTTTCTACCTGACTTCTTGAAATGTTCTCTCCCCTTTTAGGGATATAGCACTAACCTGGTTATCATTTAATTCACTTCTTATTCCTTTAAACTGACATCTGTTTTCTGTTTCATTTTTGGATTCTGTTTTATGTCATCCCTCATATGTCTATTTTCAGTTTCTTCTCTTTTCCCTTTATATTTTTTCCATTATAGTTGTATTTATATTCATAACTTCAATTTCTTTCAGAATTGTCTCAGCCACTCTATCAGTTCTATTTGGTTTTCAGTGGCCAAATTAAGCACTTGGTGGCACCTAACATGAAGGAAAATTGGGAAATGCCTCTAGCCAGAGTCCCTGTATGGTGTTAATTGTTAAAAGCCTCTGCTGCTAACCAAAAGGCTAGACCCTCGAGTCCACCCAGAGACATCTTAGAGAAAAGGCTTGAAAATCTACTTCCAAAAAAATCAGTCACTGTAAATTGTGTGGCACACATTTCTACTCTTAGATATATGCATCACCGTAAGTCAGAGTTGACTAAAGAAAAAGGTCACAGTCAATTCTGCTGCAACTGTCTAACTGATGTGTGTCCGGGATCCCAGCAAAGACAGGACTTATTTTTAAAGTAGGAAAGAGTGAATGCAATTTGTTAGACAACTTGCTGCCTCTAATACAGCAGGAGAGAGTATAAGGAGCCCTGAGTCCACTGACTCAGCATCAAGTCAGCCCTGTTTTAGCCTAGCATCATAGGCTGCTGTCATTCTCCTATACGTAAGAGCTCACTTTAGTTCTCCATACCAACATTCTGTAAAAGTTGAAGTCCTACTAGATTTTCCCCTTCTTCCAGACTGGATTACTACACAGAGCCCTTGCTGCTTGCTTTCTAGGCTCCTTCCTTACTCTCTTCCAAACTATATGAAAGTTTTCTTGTAAGCTGCCAGATACTCTAACTCTGTCCCCCACTTGTGTGCTAACACATCAATGCCATCAAATACCCACTTACAGGAGCATCTTTTATAAAGTATATTCATTTTAAAAAAAATATATACACTAAATTTATTTTTCCCTCTCAACTGGAGTTGAGAGAAGAGGGGAAATCTCAGACTAGTTGGGGGTCACATGTTGATTTGGATGAGGGGAGGGACAGTATAGAAAGAGTCTGTGACTAGCATGATGACATTGGGGAAAGGAAGGACAATGAAACATCAACATAAGATATAGACAACAAAAGGCAAATAATAGTTATGGTGGTTAAGTTTGTGTGTCAACTTGGCTGGGCCTGGTTGAGTGTCTGGGCAGCTGGTGATAGTTATTCCTCATGAATGAGACTGGCAATCAACTCCATGGTGGGACCTACCACAAATAGCTGAGTAGCTGCTTTAGGGATGTGGTCTGCTTTCCATATATAAGAAACAGTTTGGGCAATGGTCTCTAGCTGATGGCATGCTTGAACCCTGCATGTAGCCATGTCATTGTTCAGCAGCCTGCCATGCTCTGCCAACCTTGGGACTTTCAATATACTTGAATTAATGGCCTGCTGTGTGGTTTGGTAACATTAGGGCTGTACCATTTTATTTGTGGACCTTGGCTTGTTAGCTTCAGCAGCCAGTAACTGCCTGAGTGAAGAGATGCTTCTAGCTTCAGTGGGCCAGGAACGAGAGGCAGAACTGAAGCCCAATGTTGAGAGGCTTTCACCCAGCTTGTAGAGCCTGGTGCTTTGAACTCGGACTTCCAGCCTCCCGAACTGTAAGAGAATTAACTCCTGTTTGTTCAAGCCATCCCATTTGTGGTATATTACTGTCAGAGTGGCATTAGGTAACCAGAACAATAGTATATGAAAAATACTGCATTACCACTAATACCTAATACCAGCCTACAGATAAATGCATAGACAAGTGAGAAGATCAGGTGGGGGTCGGCAAGGAGGAATACACCTTAGACCAAGGATAAATTTAGCTGAAGATAATCTTAACATATGCACTTGTGCTACAGAACTTTTGTTGTTGTTGTTGTTGTTTGCCGTCGCTACAGAACTAGGCACACATATTACAGAAGCAACAGAAGAAAAAGTTGTAACCTCTCAGAGGCAACCATACACCTTGAGAGAGAGAATCACCAGGCCTCCATAGTTTCCAGGGACACCAAGCTCAATTGGCACAATATAGTACAAAAAAATCTTGTTCCACAACCTGCTTTGGTGAGTAGTGACTGGGGTCTTAAAAGCTTTCAAATGGCCATTTAAGATGTGACTATTAGTCTCTTCTTACCTGAAACAAAGAAATGTGAAGAAAATCAAGACATCTGGAAATAATTAGTCCAAGGATATGATGGGCCCTGAGACCAGAACTAGATGGTGCCTGGCTACCAATATCAACTGCTCAGAAAGGGATCAAACCTGGATATCCTGGAGATAAATAAAGTGAGAGCAAAAATGTGGAACAAGATCCAAAAACACAGCAATGACAAGAATTGCTAGTCAGATAAAATCTAGTAGAACCCCCAAGGCTTTAGCCCTGGGTTACCCTTAGGGTCTATAATTGGACTCACTTCCATGGATTGGCTCTCGGCCCAACAGTAGAAAGACTTACATGCAAAACACCTATCCCAAGGCAATGCACCCACCTCTCTGGGGAGATACAACCCTTACAGCAATTGCCCATGGGATACCAGAGGAACAGCATTCACAAAGAGGGAAAGCTGGACAGACAGGAGGGTATAGTTAAGAAGGTCACAGAGAGGGGGTAGTCACAGGGCCATGGGGGAGGAGGGTTTGTTATGGTCAGGAATGGTAATTGGGGTGAAAAAAAATCGTTTTTTTTTTTTAGAGTGTGTGTTTGTGTGTATACAATTCTTTTTTTATTTTATTTTTATTGTGATTTGGGTGAAAATTTACAGAGCAAATACACTTTCCATACAGCAGATCACATACACTTTGTCTCATGACATTGACCACTATTTAGCACAATGCAACATCTCCTCTCCCACTTCCTCCAGATAGGTACCGCTTCCCTGTGACCATCCCTCCATGCACTCCTATCCCCTGAGCTGTCTTCTTGTGCCTGAGCAGCCCTTCTTTCTCTCTT
>NW_006921802.1:5001263-5004811 GCF_000298275.1 Orycteropus afer afer
GACCCCTCCTTGGGTTTCCGAGGCAGTATCACTACGGAAGTAGGATTGCCCAACCTTCCTTCCGAGGAGTGGCTGGTGGGGTTGAACAACCAGCCGTCTGGTTAGCAGGCAAGTGTCTTAGCCACTATGCTACCAGAGCTCCCACTTTTTAGTGATTACAAATAAAGCTTCTACAAACATTTATGTGCAGATTTTTGTGGAATATATTTTTCATTTTCCTCTAGTAAATGGTTAGGAGTAGGATTTCTGGACTGTATAGTTTGTATTTGTTTAAGTTTATAATAACCCACCAAACTGTTTTTTAAAGTGACTACGATTTTGCATTCCCACCAGTAACATATGAGAATTCCAATTATTCTACATCCTCATACCATTTGGTATTGTCAGGATTTTTTGTTTGGTTGATTTTTAGCATTTTAATAAGTGTAACAGGATCATATTTATGCTAGCTGTGTATGCTCTTTCCATTGTCTATCCTCAGCTATGAGCCTATCTGGTAAATAGGCATCCACAGCTCTGGTTCTGAAACTTTTTATATCTATTCAACTCATTAAGCTAACAAATATGCAAGTGAAAAATATGTGTCAGATGCTGCTGTTATGACACAGTGATGAATCTGGCTGCTTTAAATTCCCTGACCTTATGAATTGAAATTCTTGTCATAAATGCATGCACAATTACATAAAAATGGATCGATATATAAATTGTAAAGATAAAATTATTCTAGAATCTATACCATCTTATATGGTGATCATTAGCCATATGAGGCTATTGAATACTTAAAATGTGGTCAGTCCAAATTGAAACGAGCTGCATGTGCAAAATACCAAATTGGAAGGCTTAATAGCGAAATGGTGTAAAATATCTCCTTAGTGGATTTTATATTGATTACTTGTTGAAGTAGTAACAGTTTGGACATAGTAGGTTAAATAAAATTAGAAGTATTTTGCCTAAGTTTTTTGTTTGTTTGTTTGTTTTGGTTTTTTAATGTGGCTGTTAGAAAATTTTAAAATACTGATGTGGTTCATATCATATTTCTATTGAACAGCACCATTTTTGAAATAAGATAATATGACAGCAAGTAACTAAAATAGAGGCAAAGGTTATTGTAAATTGAATGGCCGAGAAAAGCTTTCTGAGAAAATGGCATTTGAGATCCAGGGCAGATGGGTGAAGGAAGCAGGTGAATGACTATCTGATAGAATTATTAGAAGGAGAAGAAGCAGTATAAGCAAGCTCTAGCAATAGCAATAAGGTCTGGGTGTTTGAAGAGTAGAGAAAATGGCAGTGTGGTTGCAGGGAAGTCAGTTAAGGAAATACTGAAGGCCGAGAGACCAGAGTGGTCTACAGAATCCTGACCCTAGCTCTCATAGAATGTGGCAAGAAACATGAATTGGCACTGACCCTTGCCTATACACAGGAAACTATTGAAATAATCTCCTAATTGACCTCTGTTCCTTTAGTCTTTATCTCTTCCAAATATTAATAATGTTGATTTGCCTCACTAATAATTCAGGGTTCTTTTTCAATTACTA
The DNA here is from genome assembly GCF_000298275.1 of Orycteropus afer afer. Taxonomy (NCBI): domain Eukaryota; kingdom Metazoa; phylum Chordata; class Mammalia; order Tubulidentata; family Orycteropodidae; genus Orycteropus; species Orycteropus afer. The sequence continues at coordinate 5,002,799 of NW_006921802.1, forward strand.
GAAGTTGTCCTTAGTTAGTATTACTTCTTCTCACATTTGGGATTCTGAATTCCTGTGGCTCTGTATTATACATGTCTTCTAATCTATCACAATAAGGCCTTTCCATGAAAGCCTGGTCTCTTATCTGAATTGTATTTTCATTCATCATTACCCTAGTTGGTGTATGGAAGTTTTCATTTTTTATTTTAATCTAATCTATTGATTTTGGAACTGGAAAAATACCCAAGTGTCATTTTTTTAAGACACACCTATTTTTCACAATTTTATGTCATTGTGGTCAGGAGGATGCTTCTTATAGTTTCTGCCAAGTGACAGTTATGAAATAGTTGTCAGCACATGAGTACTCTTGGTCACAATGATTCATATTATCATGATTTCAATTGACTTATACTATGGTTCAGAGAATTGTTTAATATGGCCCTTGTAAACACAGTCCTCCATTTTGTGATGTATAGTAAACCCTAGTCTCTATGCATGCTTAGGATGAGATGTATCTTGTGTCCCACCTTGCTGGAGGGTGTGACTCATGTCTGCACCCTTAGGTTCCTTGAGGATATATATGTGAATGTTATGGGAAAATTTGTTCTTTTCCTCTGATGCTGCATTTGGTTCCTCATCATCTCCCTCCTGGACTTGAAAAAGCAGCTGGTCATTTGAATTGCTGACTTGGGTTTGCCAACCCATGCAACCATGCAAGTGGGGAGAATCTTCCACACCTACACATGAACTTGGGACTTGCCACCTTCCCAGCCTCCATCATCACATGAGCCATTTCCTTGGCAGCTTGTGAGTTCTGTGAGATGTTACAATGAAATATGGAACCCTAAAATAATAGGGGGAGTGCTGGTAGCAAAGTGCCTAAGGCACTTGATTGCAAACCAGAAGGCTGGCAGTTCAAACCCACCAGCCACTCCTCAGAAGGAAGGCTGGGCAATCTACTTTCATAGGGATACTGCCTTGGAAACCCAAGGAGGAGTTGCTATGAGTTGGGGCTGACTTGACAGCACATAACAACAACAACGATATAGGAGGGAGAATACTGAGGAGAGAAGCAAGTGTTGGTGTTAGAGATGATGGAATTGTACAGTAGTTTGGAAAACTTGGACATTTGGGACATCTTTAACTTCTGTCTCATAGGGACCAGCTTTGTGCTGATCCTTCTAAAAAAATTATACAAGCATATGCATATTATGTATGATTATATGAATATGTTGAGTTTAGTTACAAAGTATCTTCAAATAGATTGCACTATAATTTATCTTTGAAACAAAAAGTGATTATATTCAGAGAAAAGCATGGAAATACAATAGAATATATTCGATACTAGTTTTAAAAAAAGAAAAAACTTAGATATTGGAAAAATAACCATAATTCCATGTTTCTTGCAAAACAACAACCAAGAGTTTTATAGAATCTAAAATTGAAAGGCAGTCACAGGTCAAAGAAGCTGTGCTACATTTTAATACTGAAATAGTAGTAAAAGTGTTGCCTGTAACAGACCAAAAATGCATCTGAAAGAAAGAGACTTTGCAACATCCCAGGAGTGATAATAAAACACACTTTTAGTGACATACTGAGCAGTATCATGCAGGAAAACATGGACAACAAGTCACAAAATGATTTAGAAAAGTTGAATTCAATGTGAAGAAGTTTTAGGAATGCTTCCCAATTTATATTGTTTATAACATTATTGTTTTTTAATCCACAAAAATAATATATGATAAAAAAGTTTTTTGTCCAAAGACCTGGATATTTGCTCTTATAAAGATTACAGCCTACAAAACACTACGGTGCAGAGTCTGACTTTCAAGATGGTGGACTAGGCAGAAAGACTGCACAGATCCTCTTCAACAAAGAAAAGGGAAACCAATTAACACAGACACAGAAGATAATCTTGGACCTCTGAGCCTTGAAGGGAAGCATATAGAAGTGGACTAAACTCCAACTAGGAGAAGAATTTGCATGAAAATACCAAAAAAGGAGACAGACAGAGCTGCGGTCTGGCAACAATCC
>NW_006921802.1:5012976-5028277 GCF_000298275.1 Orycteropus afer afer
TTTTTTTTTTTTTTATGACTTGTTCAATTCCTTCTTTTGTATGGGTCTGTTCAAATTTTCTACCTCAGTCTGTGTGTTAATTTGGGCCAATAGCATGTTGCTAGAAATCTGCCCATCTTGTCTAGGTTTTCAAACTTGTTGGAGTACAGTTCTTCATCCAAAACGCAAACCAAACTCACCGCCATCAAGTCAATTCCAAACCCTAGCAACTCCCTTTGGGTTTTGAAGCAGTAAATCTTTATAGGAGTAGATTGACCAGTCTTCCTTCCACAGAGTGGCTGGTGGGTTTGAACCACCAGTTTTCTTGTTAGCAGTCAAGTGCCTTTGGGACTACGCCACCAGAGCTCCTTACAGTGTCCTGATATTATTCTTTTTATTTCTATTGGCTCTTTTGTGATGTCACCTCTTTTATTTCTTATTTTTGTTATTTTCATCTTTTCCTTGTTTTCCTTTTTTAACTTTGCAAGTGGTTTGGGGATTTTATTAATCTTTTCATAGAACCAACTTCTAGCTTTGTTCGTTTTTTCTATTTTCTGTTTCATTTATTTCTGCTGAAATCTGTATTATTTATTTTCTTCTAATGACTGTAGACATTTTTTGCTACTCTTTTTCTAATTGTTGGAGATGTTGGGATAAGGCATTGATTTTGCCTTGCTCTTCTTGTTTGATGTGTGCATCTATTGCTATAAATTGCCCTCTGATCACTGCTTTTGCTATGTCCCAAAGATTTTAGTATGTTGTTTTTTCATTCTCATTTGATAAAGTGAATTTTTCAATTTCATTTTTCATTCCTTCTACTACTCTCTCATTTTTGAGGAGGGTGTTACTCAGTTTCTGTGTGCTTGCTATTTTGGAATTGGTGTACCTAGTATTGATTTCTAATTTTATAGCATTGTCATCTGAGAAGATGCTTTGCAGTGTTTCAGTGCTTTTAAATTTATTAGGACTTGCTTAGTGGCCTAACAGGTGGTCTATCCTGGATAATGTGCCATGTGTGCTGAAAAAGAATGTATATTTTGCTGTTGTGAGGCGGAGAGCTCTGTAGATAAAGATTGATGTTGTCAAAGATTTCATATTGCTTGGTTCCACAATCAACACCAACGGAAGCAGCTGTCAAGATATGAGATGATGTATTGCTTTAGGCAAATCTGTTGCAAAAAATCTCTTTAAAGTGCTTAAAAACAAATCATATCTCTTTGAAGACTAAGGTGTGCCATACTCAAGCCATGGTGTTTTCAATTGCCTCATATGCATGTGAAAGCTGGACAATGAATAAGGAAAATGGAAGAAAAGTTGGCGCTTTTGAGTTATGATGTTAGTGAAGAATACTGAGATTACTGTTGACTGCCAGAAGAATGAACAAATCTGTCCTGGAAGACGTGCAACTGGAATGATCTTTGGAAGTGAGAATGGCCAGACTTCAGGTCACCTACTTTGGTCATATTGTCAAAAGGGACTATTCCCTGGAGAAGTATATTATGCTCAGTAGAATGGAAGCAAAAAAGGGAAAGACCCTCAACTAGATGGATTGACACAGTGGCTACAATAATGAGCTCAGGTTTAGCAAGTATTATGAGTCTGGCACAGGACCAGGCAGTGTTTCATTCTTTTGTGCATAGGGTTGCTATGAGTTGGAGCCAACTCCATGGTACCTAACAACAACAACAACAATAGGAAAGAGAAAGCTTTAAAATGTATAAATATGGAACTATACATGATGATGATGATGATGATGGTGATGATGGATTTATCAGAAATGCTAGGATTAACCAAAAAATGCCATGCCCTTTCTGAACTCCATAAATCACTAATTTGCTCAGTCCATAGGAAATTAAATATAGATAGATAGATAGATAGATAGATAGATAGATAGATAGATGATAGAAAGAAAGAAATAGAGATAAAATTCGAAATTAAGTCACATTTAATTCTATAGTTTAATATCCTACATAATCTGACTTAATTTTATATTGGAAAGTACCTAAATATTGTGTTATGTACATCCCGTAGAATTGTATAATTAAAATGAGACTACTGCATGAAAACATTTTGAAAGCCAGCATTCAAGTAATTGAATATTTTATTTAACTTATGGAAAAGACTGATTTTTACTTGGGTAATATATTAAAATAATCATGAGTTTTCAATTTAAAATGTGAGAAAATAATCTGTATGAAAAACTTTATTTAAGGTGTGTGAGGTGGAATTGGCATTAACTTTTATAAAATAAGATTTGGAAATCACTGGGCTGAAATAAAGTGAGTATAGTATCTCTTGAGGGGAAGATAATGAAAAGAGATATATGGAATATTTCTGTTTTCGAGATTGATTCTATTAGAAAAGCAAAGTGTAATATTTTATGTGTAATTCTTAGTTCCCAGACTACCAACTTTGAACTTGAATGAAAGCTCTATCTCAGTAGGTAAAATTTCTGCTTTGCTTTAAAGTTTGTTGTTTAATTTTCTGCTTAAGCAAAACCTTTATATACAGCTGTACGTTTTCCATAGTATTCTACTTTTCCACATTATCTCTTTTTTTTAGTGCATACTGTGTTTCCCACTACTGAAAAAAAAAATTCTCATAAACTACTGATTGAACTAAGTTTAATTTTTAAACAAAGCCACATGGGCAAAGAATACTAATATAATAATAAACAGTGCAGGAACTATAATCATTTGTCATTTACCAAGCTATGTTTACACACTAACAGAAAAGTACTTCAAAGAAATATCTGTCTAAAACTTGCATTGTGATTTTATTATTTCTAGTGAAAAAAATATTTCTGTAGATCCTTAGTAAGTTAAATATAAATGGAAATAATGCACTTTTTCAAAACTTATCACTGGTGCATATCATTCATATAAGAACTGGCTCCATTCAGAGTGAGAAGGAAAAAGGCAAAGCAGCAAGCAAAATTATTCCAATATTCTACAATAAATTATATATCTGCCAAAACTCCAGGCTCCAAAATAGATTACTATGAGAGTACAAGTTTTAATTTGAACTAACCTCCCATTTAACTTATAAAATATAAGTAAAAAAGTAATTCTTTTCCTGCCTAATGAAGCTTGTGAATTTATAGTTAAAAATTTAAAATTTGCATACCATTCTCTCTTCAAGGCAAAAGTATGTGCCTACTAAAAATCGTCTACTAGTAATAATCTGTGTTTTCATTAAAGTAACACTTACAATGGAAATAGCACAATCCAAATTATTCATCAATGACCAATTGGGTATTAGGAACTGAGTATAGAAAAGCATATCAAAAGGGGTACATGTCCCTGGAGCTTACTATCTAGTTAAGATGAGAACATGCAAAATAATAAACCAAAACCCAAAGCTGCTGCCAGTGAGTCAATTCCAACATACAGCTACCTCCATAGGCTTTCCAAGGCTGTAAATCTCACAGAACATACTGACTCATCTTTCTTCTGTGTAGTAGTTGGTCGATTTGAACCACCAATCTTTTGGTTAGTAGCCTAATGCCTTATCACAGCATCACCAGAACTCCTCTATCAAGTAATAAAAGTAATAGGAATAACTTATGTATAATAGAATACTTTGTTGTTGTTTTGTGCCGTCGAGTCAGACCCGACTCATAGTGACCCCTCCTTGGGTTTCTGTGGCAGTATCACTACGGAAGTAGATTGATTGCCCCATCTTCCTTCTGAGGAGTGGCTGGTGGGTTTGAACCGCCAGCCTTCTGGTTAGCAGTCAAGAGCCTTAGCCACTACACTACCAGAGCAAATAGAATACTTACATACTGAATAATACATAAAGATGCTATATAATGCCTATAATGTTTCTGTATAATGCCTACAATGTTCAGACAGTTGCCTAAACACTTTTCATATATTAGCTCATTTAACTCACTGCCATTGAGTCGATTCTGACTCATAGTGACACACTTTGGGTTTCCAAGGCAGTAAATCTTTATGGAGGTAGATTGCTCAGTCTTCCTTCCAAGAAGAGGCTGGTGGATTTGAACCACCAGCCTTACAGTTAGCACTCAAATGCCTTAGGCACTACACCACCAAAGCTCCTTATTAGCTCATTTAGTACTCATCAAAACCCTGTGGGATGTGTACAACTCATAGGATTATTTCCATTTTGGAAATAGAAAATTGAGGACAAAGAAAGAAGAAATGGTAGATATGAAACATGAAGCTATCCATTCTGTCTCTAGGGTGCGTACTCTTATTTAATGCACTATACTGCCTCTCCTAATATATTAGTGCCTAAAGCGTTTGACTACTAACCAGAAGGCTGGTGGTTCAAACCCACCAGCCATTCCTTGGAAGGAAGACGGGTCAATGTACTTCCGTAGAGATACCGCCTCAGAAACCCAAGAAGGGGTCACTGTGAGTCAGAACCAACTTGAAGGCAGTGAGTTTGTTTGTTTGTTTGTTTTTGAGTATATTATGTTCAGCAATGGCAAGTATGGCAAATGTTAAATGCTAAATGTGTTGCACACATAATGAGTGCAGCAGAAGTACAGAGAATACAAAGTCATTTTGAGTTTATGTAGGTGGGAAGAATTTCAAGGATAAAAGAGGTAGGGGAGTAGGCTTTATGAAAACCGGAAAAAAAAAAAAAAACTACTTGGAACAGGGAAAAATCTATGAACAAAACAGGAAAATGGGAACAAGCATGTAAAATTTGAGATATGTTATCCACATAATATCCTACAGGCACCTCAAACTCAATATTCCACTTTGAAAATTTATGATTATATTTTTCATTTGTCAGTTTGTCTCCCTCACTAGTATGTAAGGTCCATGGCAACACAATCTTGTCTGTCATTTTATAATTATTTCCTTAGTGCTTTACATTGTGCCTACCACATATTAGGTGCTCATTTATTTGTCAAATGGCTAAATAAAGAAATACATAAGTGAACAAAAGTCTAAACACAAAAAAAAATTTAAAAAATAAAAAACTCAGTCTTCTTTTGGTGTTCACTTTTAAGTGGAGCTGACATACTCAGGCAAAAAACTTACAACTCATCCTGGACTAGTTCCTCTCTCGTCATGCATTCAACAATAAAGTTCATTCTTTTTTTTCCATCTAATAATCTTCCTAATTCCTCCACATTTTTCTGTCTCCACTACAATTATTATATTTCTAACTACCATATATTTTTCTTAGATTAATGCTATGACCTCTTGACTAAATAACCCTGCCCTTGATTTTTCTCCCAATCCAATCCATTCTTCACAGCAGTGTTATATTTCTATAGTACAAATCTGTTGATGTCATTCTTTTGTTCAAAGTAATTCAATACGTACTCATTGTCCTGAAGATAAAATACGGGGTCGTTAACATGGATTAGAATGCTGTTATTGTCTAATATCTGCATAACTCTATAATGTCAATATCCCACCTCTAGAGTATACTCACTTCTACCATGACAATCTCATCTCTTGGCAGACTACATTTTACCATTAATGAATACTTTTGAGTTCATCAAATGGATTTCTTCTTTCTTGCCCTTGTTTTTTTTTCAAATAATCAACACATAATCTAAATATCTCCTTCCTTCCTGCCTCTTTCATGTTGCTTCACACTATTATTTCTCCTTCAGATCTTGGCTTTAACATCTCTTACATAGCATAGAGGCTAAGGCACTTGACTGCTAACCAGAAGGCTGGCCGTTCAAGTTCACCAGCCACTCCTCGGAAGGAAGAGGGGGCAATCTACTTCCATAGTGATACTGCCTCGGAAACCCAATGAGGGGTTGCTATGAGTTGGTCCGACTAGAAGGCAAACAACAACGACAACAATCTCAAAAGAGTTGTATCTATAATTCTCAAAATGAGGTTAATTGTTTGAATACGATCCCTGTTACTACTTCCACTTCATTCTTTATCATGTTATTTGTTGTTTATATGACAAGTCTCTAAGAGCAGATATGGGTGTTTCATTATTTACTTCATCCTGAATGCCTAACCAAAATATATAGAACATTGGACCTGCAGGTAAATATCAAATAAAATAACATACATATATTTGTAATCTCTGAAAAGAAAGGGAAACAAAACTCTATTAAAAAAAATGATGAAAAATATTACGAGAATGATAAAGTCTAGAATCTAGACACTGTATAAACCCAAGTAAGCAAAAACAATGAAAATCACATAAAAACATATCATAATCACAATTCTGAAAACAGTAGAAAAAGCAAAATTAAATCATGTCTGCATAAGGAACAATAATAGAATTGTTGTTAGGTGCCATGGAGTCAGCTCTGACTCATAGAGACCTTATGTAAAACAGAACAAAACACTGCCCGGTCCTGCACAAGCCTCACAGCACTTGCTATACCTGAGCCTATCATTGCAGCCACTGTGTCAATTCATTTAGTTGAGGACCCCTCCCTTTTTCACTAAGCCTCCACTTTACCAAGCATGATATCCTTCTCCAGGGAATAGTCCCTTCTAACAACATGACCAAAGTAGTTGAGACCAAGTCTGGCCATTCTCCCTTCCAAGGAGCATTCCAGCTACACTGCTTCCAGGACAGATTTGTTAGTTCTATTGGTAGTCCATAGGACTTTCAATATTCTTCTCCAACACCACAACTTAAAAGCATCAACTCTTCTCCAGTCTTCCTTATTTATTGTCCAGTTCTCACACACATATGAGATGACTGAAAATATCATGGCTTGGGTTAGGCACACCTTAGTCTACAAGGAGACATCTTTGTTCTTCAGCACTTGAAAGAGGTCTTTTACAGCACATTTGCCCAATGCAATACATCTGATATCTTAGCTGCTGCTTCCATTGGATTGATTACAGAACCAAGAAATATGAAGTCTTTGGCAACTGTAACCTTTTCTCCATTTATCATGATGTTGCTTCTTAGTCCAGTTATGAGGATTTTTGTTTTCTTTTTATTGAGGTGTAATCCATACTGAAGATTGTAGTCTTCAATCTTCATCAGTGCCACTAACTGCTCCAACACCACTATATTGATGACAGACTGCAGCCAACAGCAACCCAGCCTGCTCTCAGCTGCTATGCACAATCAGTGATCAGAGACTCACATCTACACTTCCATCTGCTACCAAATCCACCCAGACACAGGTTGTGAACACTTCAGTGCTGGATGAAAAACTAGTGACCAGAGTAACACACTCACCTTGTTGCTCAGATATATTAAAATAAAAGAAAAAATCAAGATGAAGCAAACCAACATACAATCAATATTAACAGAATAACAAAATAATATCTTGGAAACAACAGACAACTTAAAATTACACAAAAATAACAGGCCAAAATAGCTCAAGCAACTGATCAAAATACAGAGCCAGAAAACTTTGCAGAAAAAGAAATGATATTGGTCTAACCAATAAGAAATCCAAAAGAATTATACTTAGGTCCTTTCAATGGATTGAGAGAAAGTTTAAGGAAACCACAGACAAAATCACAGAAAACACAGAAAAAAACTCTAGAAGAATTAAAAAAAATATATAAGAACATATTGAAAAGATAGGAACCACACAGAAGTAGCAAATAAAAATGCAGAGTATTAATATTAAAACTTCAGAAATACATAATGCATTGGAAGGACAAAGGAGTATAACTGAATTCATGACACAAAGAATTAGTGAGATTAAAAATAAGTGTCTTAATACTCTGTTAGAAGAACAATCAGAAAAAAAAAAAAATGAAGACAGCATAAGAATTCTATGTTACACCATCAAGAGGGATAACATACATAAGATTGGAATTCCAGAACAAGTAGAGACAAAAAAGAAACAAAGCACCAAGAATATTTTCAAGTATTTGTTGGAAGAAAACTTCTCTGATACCATAAAGATGAGAAGGTATGTATTCAAGAAGCTCAATGAACCCAAAGTAGTAAAATCACTAAGGTATATTATAATCAAACTTTCCAAAGACAAAGAAAGAATCCTGACAGCAGCTTAAAACCAAAACCAAACTAACTGCTGTTGAGTCAATTTGACTCATAGTGACCCCTCCATGGGTTACTGAGGTGCTATCTCTATGGAAGTTGATTGCCCAATCTTCCATCCAAAGAGAACAGCAGCTTGGAAAAAACAAAAAGTCAGATACAAAGGAGAATAAATAAGACAATGCTCCAATTGCTTAGCAGAAACCATGCAGGCAAGAAGGTAATTATATATACATATATTATATATAATATATAAACACCAAAAGAGAAAAATTATATGTCCAGTAAAATTGTCCCTCAAATATGATGGTGATATTAGCACATTCCCAAATAAACAGTAATTAAGGAAATTTGCAAAAACCACACACACTAACCTAACAAGAATGTCAATTGAGTTTTCTGGAAAGAGAACCAAGAAAGGTAGACAACAGAGATTAAGACTTATGACAATATCATCCGGAATTCAACCCAGATATATTGTTGTTAGGTGCCATCAAGTAGGTTCCAACTCATAACAACCCTATGTACAATAGAACAAAAAAATGCCCAATCCTTCACCATCCTCAAAATCTTTACAATGCTAATTCCATCATTGCAGGTTCTGTGTCAATCCATTAATAGATGGCCTTCTTTTTTGTCACTAACCTTCTACTTTACCAAGCATGATCTCTTTCTCCAGGGACTTGTCCCTTCTGACAATATGATCAAAATATGAGAGACATAAGATAATAATTCTAATGTCTAAAAAGTGTTCCAGCTGTGCTTCCTCCAAAGAAAATTTGTTCATTTTCCAGCAGTCTATGATACATTCAAAACTGGCCAACACCACAATTCAAATGCATCATTTCTTCAGTTTTCCTTATTCATTGTCCAGCCATCACATGCATATGAGGCTATTGAAAATATTTTGGGCCAGGGTTACCTTAGTCTTCAAGGTGATATCTTTGGTCTTTAGCACTTAAGAATCTTTTTTTTCCCAGATTTACCCTGACAACTTCAATCTTTTCTCCATTTATCATGATGTTACTTATTGGTCCAGTTGTGAGGGTTTTTGTTTTCTTTATGCTGAGATTTAACCCATTCTGAAGGCTGTAGTCTTTGATCTTTGTCAGTAAGGGCCTCAAGTGTGTTATGATACACACAGTCAAATGTCTTTGCATAATCAATAAAACATAAACTTTTTCAGATTTTTTTTTTTTTTTTTCCGTTCAGCCAAAATCCTTCTGACAACAGCAAAGATAACCGTCATTCCACATCCTCTTCAGAATTCAGCTTGCATTTCTGGCAGATCCCTCTCAATATACTGCTGCAACCATTTTTTAATTATCTTCAGCAAAATTTTACTTGCCTGTGATATTAATATTGCTCGATAATTTCCACATATGGGATCACCTTTCTATATAATACACACAAATATGGATCTCTTTCATTTGGCTGACCAGGTAGCTTTTTTTCCAAATTTCTTGACATAAACAAGTAGTGCCTCCAGTACTGCATTCATTTGTTGAAGCATTTCCATGTGTATTCTGTCAATTCCTGAAGCGTTGTTTTTTGCCAATTCCTTCAGTGCAGCTTGGACTTCTTCCTTCAATGCCATCCATCAGTTTTTGATCATACACTGCCTCCTGAAATTGTTAAACATGGACCAATAACTCTGGATTTTCTTGCATCTTCTTTTGATGCTTTCTGCATCATTCAATATTTTTCCCAGAGAACCCTTCAATATTGCAACTCGAAGCTTGATTTTTTTCCTTCAGTTCTTTCAGTTTGAGAAGTGTCAATAATGTTCTTCCCTTTTGATTTTCTAACTCCAAGTCTTTGCACATTTCATTATAATACTTTACTTTGTCCTCTTAAGCTACTCTTTGAAATCTTCTGTTCAGCTCTTTTACTTCATCTTTTCTTCCATTTCCTTTATCTATTGTCCAGTCAAGAACAAGTTTCAGAGTCTCTTTGAACATCTGTTTTATTCTTCTTTTCCTTTTCTGTCTTTTTAGCAACATTTTGCTATCTTCATGTATGATGTCCTTGATGTCACCTCACAATTCGTTTGGTCTTCAGTCATTGATATTCAATGCATAAAATCTACCCTTCAGTTTGTTTCTAAATTCCAGTCAGATATATTCAAGTTTTTATTTCAGATGTCATAGACTTGTGTTAATTTTCTTCACCTTCAACCTAAAACTGCATATGAGTAATTGATGATCAGTTCTACAGTTACCCACTGCCCTTGTTCTAAGAGATGATATTCAGCTTCTTCATTGTTTCTTTCCACAGATGTAGTCAATATGATTTATTTGTGATCATTTGGCAAGGTTCACATGTATATTTGCTTTTACGTTGTAGGAAAAAGGTATTTGCAGTAAATAAGTTGTTGATCTTGCAATATTTCATCATGTAATCTTTGCCATCACTTTTATCACCAAGCCCGTATTTTCCATCCACTGTTGCTGCTTCTTTGTTTCAACCTTTGCATTCTAATCATTAGTAATTATCAGTACACCTTGATTGCATGTTTGGTCAATTTTTCAGAAGTTGGAAGAAATCTTCGAGCTCCTAATCTTTGGTTTTTGTGGTTGGTGCATAAATTTGAATAATATTCATTTCAACTGGTCTTCTTTGTAGACTGTGGTAGTTAAGATTGTGTGTCATCTTGGCTGCACCATGACTTTGAGTAGCATGGCAGCTGGACAAAGTTAATCCCCACAATGAGATTGGATGTAGTGTAATCAACTCCATAGTGGAATATGCTGTGAGCAGATTCCTTCGGGATGTGGCCTGCTTCCAGTATATAAGAAGAAGCTTAAAGAAAGATCACTAGATTTTTGGCACATTTGGATCCTGCATTTGGCCGTGTCTTCATCCCTATTTTTGGGACTTGAACCAGTGGCCTTCTGTGTTGCCTACTGATCTTGGGAATGTGCCATTTTACATACTGATGTTGGGTTCTTCAGCCTTAGTAGCCACCAGCTGCCTGAGTTAAGAGATGTCTCTTGCTCCAATGGGCCTGGAATAAGAAGCAGAGCCGAAGCCCAAGGTCAAGGGATCTGCACCCAGCCCCTTAAGCTGGCACTCTGAATTTGGACTTCCAAACTCCTAAACTGTAAGATAATAAATTCCTCTTTGTTAAAGCCATTCACTTGTGCTATTTCTATTATAGCAGCACTAGAGAACCAAACATAGGCATACGGTATTATCCTATCACTGACAGCACTGTAGTTCATGATAGATCTTGAAATGTTCTCTTTTGACAATGAGTGAAACACCATTCCTCTTTAATTTGTCTTTCCAGGTATATTTGACCATGTGATTGTCTGATTCAAAATGGCCAATACCAGTCCATTTCAGTGCAATAAGACTATCATATCAATATTTATGCATTTCATTTCATTTCTGAAAAATGTCAATTTTCCTAGATTCATACTTTGTACTTTCTGTGATCCAACATTAGTAAATTTTTGCAGCTGTTTCTTCTCATTTTGAATCATGCCACATCATCAATTGAAGATCTTGAAAGCTATACTCCAGAAATATTATTAAAGTCAACTCTACTTTGAGGGGGTAGCTCTTCCCCAGTCATATTTTGAGTGCTTTCCAACCTTAGGGAATCATCTTCCAGCACTATATAAGATATAGAAGTATTATAAATAAAATATACTTACAATACTTGTGGTAGTTGTGTGTCAACTTGATGGAGTCTGGTTTTGAGTGGTTAGGCAGCTAGATGTAGTTATTCCCCATGATGAAAATGCTAATCAACTCCATGGTGCAATCTTCAATAAACAGCTAAGTAGCTGTGGTAGTTAAGGTTGTTGTCAACTTGGCTTAGCCTGGTTGAGTGGCTGGGCAGCTGGTGGTAGTTATTCCCCATGATGAGATTGTCAGTAAACTCCATGGTGGAATTTACCACAAGCAACTGAGCAACTGCTTTAGGTATGTGGTCTGCTTCCCATATATAAGAAGCTGCTTTGGGAATGACTACTAGTTACAGGATGCTTGAACTCTGCATGTAGCTCTGTCATTGTTCATCAGCCTTCCATGCTTTGCCAACCTTAAGACTTTCAATGAACTTGAATCAATGGCCTGTTGTATTGTCTGGTAACATTGGACTGTGCCTTTTCACTTGTCAACCTTGGGCTTGTCATCCTCAGCAGCCAGCAGCTGTCTAGGTGAAGAAAGCCCTCCATCTTTAGTTGTATAGGAGCAAGAGGCAGAGCTGAAGCCTAAGGTTGAGAGGTTTTCACACAGCTCCTAGAATCTGGCACTTTGAGATTAGACTTAAAACTTCCAAACTGTAAGAGAATAAACTCCTCTTTATGAAAACCATCCCATTTGTGGTATTTTCTTATCAGAGTGGTATTAAGTAACCAAAAGAGAAGAAGCTGCCTTAGGGAAATGGTCTGCTTCCAGTATATAAGAAGACAGGTGCCAAACCTTCACCCAGCTTCTAGAGCTTGGCATTTTGAAATTGGACTTCTATCCTCCTAAACAGTAAGAAAATAAATCCTTGTTTTTCAAAGTCACCCATTTGTGGTATTTTCTGCTAGAATGGCACTAGAGAGACAAAACAACACTGAAAACATAGAATTAAAGATGTCAATTTGTAAATGATGGTGACAACAAAGCAAAAAGAGGGAATAAATGATGAACTTACAGTACTTCCAAATGGAGAGTAAGTAAAGACAATATAAAGACAGATCACACTGCTTGACTCTTGGGAAGATAATAATAAATTATAGGGTAACCTTAAGGAAAATTAATAATTCTTGCCATCAATATAAAAAGAATAAAATTATAGTCTCAGAAAACACTGAAACAATAGCAATGAAGAAAATATATCAAATGAATTCCACAAAGAAAAATAAGTTGCACAAAGAAACCGTCAATGCCACACAAAAGAAATAAAGCAAAATGACAGCAGTAAGTTGATGTCTCAATAATTACACTGAATGTAAATGGATTAAATGCACCAACCAAAAGATAGAAAGTAGCAGAATGGATAAGAAAACATTTTCCATCAATATGCTATCTACAAGAGACATAACATAGACACAAAGACAAAAATAAGATAACAATCAAAGGGTAGAAATATATATATCAAGTAAATGACAACTAACAAGGAGCAGGAATGGCAATATTAATATCTGATAAAATAGTCTTCAAAGCAAAAACCAGCAAAAGAGACAAGGAATTATATTATGTAATGATTATAGGGACAATCCAAAAAGAGACATAACTATAATAAGTATCTACACAACCAATGAAAAATCCCAAAATATACAAATCAAACTTTAACAGAATTATAAAGAGAAATAGATGACTCCAAACTAATCCACCACTTTTGATGAAAGACAGAAGAGCTAGAGAGAAACTCAGCAAAAGCACTGAAGATCTAAACAACACAATCAGTGACTATACTTCATAGATATATACAGAATACTCCACCCAATAATAGCACAATTTACATTTGAGTGCACTTGGAATATACTCCAGAATAGACCACATGTTAGGACACAAAGCAAGACTCAATAAATTTTAAAACATCAAAATGCTACAAGTATCTTCTGGAATAACATCCTACTTAAAAACTACTGTGTAATAAAAGAAATAAAAAATGAAATGAAAACATTCCTTGAATCAATTGAGGATGAAACACAACATACCAAAGTCTTTGGGGCACAGCAAAAACAGTTTTCAAAGAACAATATTTATCAGTAAACACATGAATCAAAAAGAAAAAAAGAACTAAAATCAACACCTTAACTCAACATCTGCAACAATTAGGAATAAAAATGGCAAACAAACAAACAAAAGCTTACAGTCACCAGAAGAAAGGAAATAATAAAGATTCAAGCCAAAATAAATGAACAAAAGTATTTGAAAGCATCAATAAGACTAGAAGTTGGTTCTTTGAAAGGACTGACAAACCACTGGCAAATTTAACAAAGGAAATGAAGGAGAAGACACACATAATATGAATGAGAAATGAAATAGGTGATGTCACAACACAACCAACTGTAATGAAAAAGATAATAACAAAATACTAAAAAGAACTGCATTCCAACAAATTTGAAAACCTAGAAAAAAAGGACAAATTTCTAGAAACACACTACACACCTAAACTAACACAATTTGAAGTAGAAAATTTGAACAGACCCATCACAAAAGAAGAAATTGAACAGGTGAAAAAAAAAATAATAATAATCCTGACCCAGATGCCTTCACTACTCAATTCTACCAGATATTCAGAGAACTAACAACAATAGTACTTAAACTGTTCCGAAACATAGAAAATAATGTAGTATTCTCACATTCACTCTATGAAGCAAGCATAACCTTGATACCAAAACCAGGCAAAGACATCAATCACTAAAAAAGAAAATTGGAGAACTATATCATATAAGTCAATGCAAAAATTCTCAACAAGGACTTCCAGAAAGATAGTGGAATAGGGAGAAAGACGGCACAGAACCTCTTCAACAAGTAAAAGGAGAACAAATTAACACAGACACAAAAGAGAATCATGGACTCCTGAGCCTTAAAGGGAATGATATAGAAGTGGAGTAAACCCCAATTAGCAGAAGAATTTGCATGAAAATACCAAAAAAAGAGACATACGGAGCTGCGGTTTGGCAATGATCCAGAGCAAGCCTGGTGACATGGCACAGAGAGCTTGGAAAGTGTCAAGTGGTGGTAGGACCTAAGAATTAACCTAAAAATCAGCCCTGCTTGCCAGGGACTGCACAGAGAACTGCTCTGGTGGCTGGGGAATAAAACGTGAAGCACCAGTGAAGAGAAAGGAGAGCTCAGCTGTGGACTTTTGCCTGTCCAGAGGATGCTGCCATTTTGAATGCTTACAAACAGCTTGACCATTTTGGATATTTAAAGAGACAGTGCTCTTCCAGATTCCAGGGGCTTAAGAACAGGTTCTGCTTTCCAGTAACCCCAAGGACACTCCGGACCTAGACGACTGAAAAGATGCGACATTCCCCTTGTTACTCCTATATCCCACACCCCTTGGTGAATGGAAGTGAGCCATCCCCCACTGCCAGCCACCTTCTGGGCCTGCAAGAACTCCATCTCAGTCTGTGTGCTCAGGCAGAGCCTGGGGGCCCTGCCTTACTCTCTCCCAATTTATTTCTTTTTCTTTTTTTTTTCCTCTTTCTTTTTTCTGTTTTTTAGTGTGCTTGTTCTTATCTGTTTTAAATTACTATTATTATTAATACTTTTGTCATTTTTACTATTATTCTTTGTTCTTCCCTTGCCAGGTCCTAGTTTTCAGCTCTTTTCTTTTTCTTTTTCCTGATCATGGTTACATTTTTTTTTTTCTTTTTCTTTTTTCTCATGGTTAACCCTGTGCCTTGTTTTTCTTTTTGCAATTTTC
>NW_006921802.1:5029202-5031112 GCF_000298275.1 Orycteropus afer afer
TCATGTGGGATACCATCAAAAGGAATAACCTACACATCACTGGAATTCCAGAACAGGAAGAGAAAAATAATAGCACTGAGAAAATTGTCCAAGATCTTTTGGAGGATAACTTCCTTGATATGATGAAAGATAAGAATATGTCTATTCAGGAAGCCCAATGAACCCCAAATAGGATAGACCCCAAAAGAAAATCACCAAGACACATCATCATCAAACTCATCAAAACCAAAGACAAAGACAGAATCCTGAAAGCAGCACTGGAAAAACAAAAAATTACTTACAAAGGACAGCCAGTAAGAATAAGCTCTGATTTCTCAGCTGAAACCATGCAAGTGAGAAGGCAATAGGATGGTATATATAAAACTCTGAAAGAGAAAAAATTTTCAACCAAGAATTATATACCTGGCAAAACTGTCCCTCAAGTATGATGGTGAAATTAGGAGATTTCCAGATAAGCAGAAACTAAGGGAATTTGTTAAAACTAGACCAACCATACAAGAGATGCTAAAGGGAGTCCTTTGAACAGAAAAACAAAAATTGCAAATAGCAAACAATCATTGATACACAAAATGACATAACCCAGAAACCACAGCTATGGACATATCCAATGAAAAATGAGCTTATAAGATTGTAAATGGGGAACCAGAGATATCAATTGGCAAGTGAGGACAACTACAAACAAAAAGACGGAAAAGACTGTGTAGTTACAGAACTTCTAAATGGTGAGGAAGGTAAGAGAGTTGCAAGATAGTATGGACTGTTCTAGACTCAGGGAGACAATTATAAATCATAAGGTAATCTCAAAGAAAAATGATAAACCTTCATATCACAATAAAAAAGAAGACAAGTGCAAATATTCACAAAATACTAAAACAACAGCAACAAAGGAAATGATGACATGATTCATAAACATAATGAGCTCAGCACAGAAAATAATATCGAACAAAGAAACCAAACACACCATGAAAAAAACACATAACAAAATGATAGCAACAAATTCATACTTATCAATAATTACACTGAATGTTAACAGATTAAATGCATCACTCAAGAGATGGAGAGTTGCAGATTGGGTAAGAAAACAAAACCCATCATTATGCTGCCTACAAGAGACACACCTTGGAGATAAAGACAAAAATAGACTAAAAATAAAAGGTTGGAAAAAGATATGTCAAGCAAATGGCAACTGTAAGCAGGAGTGGCAATATCAATTTCTGATCATATTGACTTTAAGACAAAAACCTCCATATGAGACAAGGAAGAACATTATATAATGATTAAAGGATCAATTGAACATGAAGATATAACCATAATAAATATCTATGGATCCAATGAATAAGCCCCAAAATACATAAATCAAACTTGAAAAGAGTTGACAAGCCAAATAGATGACTCCACAGTTGTAGTGGGAGACTTTAATACACCACTTAAAATTGACAAACCACTGGCAGATTTAACAAAGGAAAAGAGAAAGAGAATACAAATAACACCAATAAGAAACCAAATGGGTCACATCACAACAGAACCAACTAAAAGAAAAAGGACAATATCAGGACACTATGAAGAACTATACTCCAACAAATTTGAAAATCTGGAAGAAATGGACTGATTTCTAGAAACACACCACTTACCTAAGCTAACACAGACTGATGTGGAAAAGTTGAACAGGTCCATCACAAAATAAGATATTGAACAGGTCACTAAAAATTGCCAACTAAAAAATGTCCTGGCCCAGAATATTTCACCAGAGAATTCTACCAAACATTCAGAGAAGAACTGATACCAATCCTACTTAACCTATTCCAAAACATTGAAAAGGATGGAATCCTCCCTAACTCATTTTATAAAACAAGCATGACCTTGATATCAAACCAAGAAAGACATCACTCTAAAGAAAAACTACAAACCAA
>NW_006921802.1:5033121-5045326 GCF_000298275.1 Orycteropus afer afer
GAACTTGGAGGACATTATGCTGAGTGAAATAAGTCAATCACAAAGGACAAATATTGTATTAATCTGTTATTGTAAATGTCAAGGAAAGGTTTATCTGTGGAAGGAAATTTTCTTTGTTGGTTACCAGGGGTGAGAGGGGAGGGGAGGGAACACTGTTAGATAGATAGTGATAAGTATTAATTTGGGTGAAGAGAAGGGTGATGTACCAAATGTGAGTAATCCATATGGTGGCTTTGCAAAGAAAATGACATAGAGAGGGACATGGGAAGTACAGACATCAAAGATGAACCCTTTTGCACATACAGTACTGCATTGTCAGTGAAAGGAAACATGGGTATACAGGTGTATAGGTGGGTGGAAGGATGGGTGGACAGGCTGAACTAGTAGGTATGTCTATGAAGCGGGGAGACATATATAGGGTTGCAGACAACAGTCCTATAAGTTTATGTGTATGATCTGAATTCCCAGGTTATAATAGAGGTGACAAGAGGCCAAGTGGTAGTCACTGCTTGTTCAGAGCCAGCTACTCAGAGGGACCGAGTAGTTGAACCTATGGGCGCAGGACCATAGTCGCAGGGGACATCAAGCTCAATTGGCATAACATACTACACAAAACATTCTTCCACCTCCTACTTTGATGAGCAATGACTGGGATCTTAAAAGCTTGCAAGCTGCCATCTAGTTGCAACGATGGGTCTCTCCTTGTCCAGATGTAAAAAGAATGAAGAAAACCAAAAAATCATGGATACAATCAGTCCTAGTGACTTGTACACCATCCAATCTGCAGCCTATATGACTATGAGACAAAAAGAACTAGATGTCAACCACTTGGAAGGGGATCTATGTAGGAGATCCTTGATAGAGAGGGAGGACAATGTGGACAAAACTCAAAATCATTTGAAGAAAAAAAAAAATGGTGGGACCAGTTTTGCTGGTCCAATAGAGCCTGGTGGAACCACTAAGACTATGGCCCCTAGCTGCCCCTCAGGTCTGGAACCGAACCCATACCTATGGCTTCCAGTCAAGCAAAAAATAGGCATATGAGTTGAACATTTACCTGAGGTAGATACACTCCTTGAAGAGAACAATCACGGGAGAAAGAAGGAATGCTTATGCACAGGGAGACAGCTCAGGGGGGAAGGAGGACATGGAGGGATACATACAAGGAAGAGGTAATTATAGGGAAGAAGTGGGAGGGGTGCTGTTGCATTGTGGCAAATTGTGGTCAATGTCATGAGACAAACTGTATGTGAACTGCTGTATGGAAAGTGAATTTGCTCTGTAAATTTTCACCCAAATCCCAATTAAAAATAATAAAAAAAAAATTCTCAACAAAATACTAGCCAATAGACTCCAACAAATATCAAAATATAAACATCATGACCAAGTGGGTTTCATACCAGGTATGCAATGAAGGATCAATATCAGAAAAAACAATCAACATAATCTATCACATAAATAGAACAAAGGAAATAAACACATGATCATATTAATTGGTACAGAAAAAGCATTTTGACAAAATCCAACACCCATTCTGACAAAAATGCTCAACAGAACAGGAATAGAAGATAAATTCCACAAATCAATAAAGTACATATACAAAAAAACAACAGCCAAGATTATTCTCAAAGGAAAGAGACTGAAAACATTCCCTTTCTGTATGGGAAATGGAAAAAAATGCCCTTTATCACCACTCCTATTCAGTATTGTATTGGATGTCCTAGCCAAAGTAGGAAGGCAAGAAAGGGAGGGAGATAAAAGGCATCCAAACTGGCAAAGAGGAAGTAAAACTATCTCTATTTGCAGATGATATGATCTTATAAATAGAAAATCCTAGACACTGAACAGAAAAACTACTGGAATTGATAGAGGGATTCAGCAAAGTGTCAAGGTAAAAGATCAACATAAAAAAATCAGTTAGATTCAAGGGCCAAAACCCATTCAATGGGGAAAAGTTAGTCTCTTCAACAAATGGTGCTGGCAAAACCTGATAACCATTTGCAGAAAAATGAATCAAGATCTATAACTCACACCATACACAAAAACAAACTAAGGGTGGATCAAAGACCTAAACATAAAACCCCAAATTATAAAGTTCATCAAAGATAAAATACAGGTAAACTTAGGGGCCCTAACTGATGGCTTAAGCAGACTATCAAGTATAACCCCAAACCCACAGACAGCAGAAGAGAAACTAGACAACTGGAACCTTCTATAAATTAAACTCATATGTACATCAAATAGTTTCCCCAAAAGAATAAAAGGAACCTACAGATTGGGAAAAAAAAAAAAATTGGAACAACATATCTGACAAGGGACTTATCTCTAAAATTTATAGAAAACTTCAACAGCTCAACATCAAAAAGACAAACTTTAAAACCTTTTAAAAAAGGCAAAGGAAAAAAACACACTTCAACAAAAAAGATATTCCGGCAGCCAATGAACACATGAAGAAACTCTCAAGATCATTAGCCATTAGAAAGATGCAAATCAAAACCAAAATGAGATATCATCTCACTCCAGCAATAATAGGAAGATTCAACTGGACAGAAAACAAAAATGCTGGCAAGGCTGTGGAGAGATTGGAACACTGTTGGTGAGACTGTAAAATGGTAAAAACTACTGCGGAAAATGGTATGACACTTCCTTAAAAAGTTAGAAATACTATTGGATCCAGCAATTCCATTCCTAGGAATCTTAGTATCCTAAAGAGATGAGATCTGGGAAATGAATTGACATATGCACACCCATGTTCACTGCAGCTCTATTTATAATAACAAAGAGATAGAAACAACCAAAGGGCTCATCAATAGATGAATGGATGAGCACACTATGACACATACAAAAAATAGAATATTATGCCACACTACAAAATAATGAAGAATTGGTGAATCACACCTCATAACATGGATCAACTTGAAAGATATTATGCTGAGTGAAATAAATCAATCATAAGAGGACAAATACTGTTTCAATCTATTATTGTAAAAAGACAAAGGAAGGTTTATACAGGGAAGGAAATTTTCTTTGTTGATTATCAGGGATTGGAAGAAAGGGGAAGGGTGGGAAAATAGATGGATAATTCAGAGATAGATTTGATATGGGTGAATGGAAAATCAATATAACCAAAGTATGTGACCAGCACATCATCACTAAGGAAAAGGAAGCCATGGAGAGGTGTGCAAGTTACAGACAATAAAGGTAAATATTATTGCAGACACAATACTGCATTAACAGTAATATCAAACACTAAACTATAAATGGATTTTAAAAAGTTGGATTTCTCTACATTAAAAAATAAGATCTCTGAAAAGGAAATCAGGAACACATTAGTACTTACAATAGCCAACCAAAATATAGAGCACTTAGGAATAAATCTAATCAGAGAGACAAAAGACCTTTATGAAGAAAGCTATAAAACAATGCTATAAGAAACCAAGAGAAACCTAATACATAACTGGAAAACTATATCATGCTCATGGATAGGAAGACTTAATATTGTGAATGAAAATGAGAATACTACCCAAAGTGATCTACAGATAATGAAATCCCAATCTAGATTCCATCATCATTGTTTTAAGAGATGGAAAAACTTGTCACCAACTTTATGTAGCGAGGAAAGAAAGCCCAGATAAACAAAGCAGTACTCAAGAAGAACAAAATAAAAGGACCCACACTCCCCAATGTCATAACTTACTATGCAGCCCCAGTAGTCAAAACAACCTGGTATTGGTACAATTACAAAACCCCACTGTCATCAAGTTGAATCCAACTCATAGTGACCCTCATTGGGTTTTCTGAGGTGGTAAATCTTTATGGAAGTAGGTTGCCTGTCTTCCTTTTCTTCTGCAGAGTGGCTGGTGGGTTTGAACTACCAATGTTTTGGTTAGCAGTCAAAAATCTTAGGCATTGCACCACCAGAGCTCCTTTACTGAGACATAGGCCAATGGAAAAGAATTGAGAACCTAGAAATAAATCCATCTGCCTATGAACAGCTGATTTTTGACAAAGGGCAAAAACTCATTAAATGAAGAAGAGATAGTCTCTTTTGGGAAAAAAAAAAGTGTTGAAAAAACAGGTTATCCATTTTCAGAAATCCACCTCTCTCACTATATATAAAAACTAACTCAAGATGAATCAAAGACCTAAATGGAAAACATAAAAATGTAAGGATCATCAAATTAAAAATAGAGACAAATTTAGGAGGTCTAATGTATGACATAAATATACTATCAAGCATAACTGAAAATGCACAGACCAGAATACAAACTAGATGACTGGAAAATACTAAAAATTAAACATTTCTGTGCATCAAAAACTTTCCCAGAAGAGTGAAGAAAGAAACTACAGACTGGAGAAAATATTGACAATGGCATATCAGACAATGGACTAATCTCTAAAATTTATAGAAAAATTCAACACCTCAACAGCAAAGAGACAAATAATCCAATTAAAAAATGAGCAGAGTATATGAGCAGACACTTCACTAAAGAAGACAGACATTCAGGCAACTAAGAAACACATGAAGAGATGCTTGCAATCATTAGCCATTAGAGAGGGACAAATCAAAACAACAGTGAGATATCATCTCACCCCAGCATTAAAAGCAGTATTCAAGTAAACAAAACAACAAATATTGATGAGGGTGCGTAGAGACTGAAACCCTCATGTACTGCTGACAGAACAGCAAAATGGTACAATCATTGTGAAAATCAATATGGCACTTCTTTAAAAAGCTGCAAATAAAAATACCCTATTAATCAGCAATCTTACTACTAAGTATATGTCCTAGAGAAAAAGATTCATGACATGAACAGATATGTGCACACCCATGTTCATCATAGCATAATTCAAAATCGCATAAAGATGGAAATCACCTAAATGCCATTAATGGATTGATGGATAAAAAAAA
The DNA here is from genome assembly GCF_000298275.1 of Orycteropus afer afer. Taxonomy (NCBI): domain Eukaryota; kingdom Metazoa; phylum Chordata; class Mammalia; order Tubulidentata; family Orycteropodidae; genus Orycteropus; species Orycteropus afer. Next base: position 5,038,034 of record NW_006921802.1, read on the forward strand.
AAAAAAAAAAAACCAACTATGGCACATAAACAAAAATAAAATTATGGCCTGTTATCGCTCATGAAGAGAAAAGAAAAAAAATTTTTCTTTATATTGTGATTTGAGTGAAAATTGGCTGCAGAAGAAAGGTTTGACAGTCTGCTTCCATATAAAGTATAGCGAAGAAATTCCTGTGGATTTAGTAACATGGGTTGCCATGAATTGGGATCAACTTAATAGCAAAGATGTTGTGTTTTTTGGAACATATATAAGAAGAGTTTGCAGGTTGCACACACTTGCAACATTTGGGTGTTAACAGAAAGATTGGAGGTTTGAGTCCATCTAGAAGGTCCTGACAATCTATTTCTAAAAAAATCAGCCATTGAAAACTCTGTGGAGCACAGTTCTATTCTGACACACATGGGTCAATATGAGTCCAAATATACCCATAGCAACTGGTTTAAACATAAACGGAGTACATTAGGTAAATTTTGCTGAATAGCAAATCACTCTGACAATTAGTGGCTTAAAATAACTACCATTTATATAGCTTACAATTCTGTAGGCTACCAATTTGGGCTAGGCTATGCTGGTTGATTCTTTTGCTGGCCTCAGCTGAGCTCACTCACATGTATAAAGTCAGGGGGAAGCTATGCTTTGCAGTTTGCCTGCTGATTAAAGCAATGAGAGCAAGTGGGCCAGGTGACTACCGTCCTCTAGCAAGCTACTCAAGACTTCTGCATAAGGCAGTGGTAGTGCTGGTTTCCAAGAGCAGTAAAAGAACAATCTCTAATGTACAGGGAATAAAATGAATTTTTACGATAAAATGTGAAAATTCAAAAACCAATTTAAGCTTGTTTCAGACTGTTTGGAAGCTATCCCTCAGGTCATTCTTCTATAAATAAAATTAAAAACAAGCCCCTGATTTCAAGAAACTTGCAAAATGTGGCATTCAAGGTTATATCTGGTTATGATCCAACTTTCGTAGCCATGCTTAGCAAGTGTACTGACTAAGCCTAATTGAAGCAATATATGCAAATGTACCAAGACAATTTGGTGAGAGTTATAGTCACTTAAGAGGAGTCCCTGGGTGGCACAAATTTTGAAATGCTGGACTCCTAACAAGAAGGTTGACAGTTCAAACCCACCCAGAGGTCCCTTGGAAGAAAGACCTGTTGCCAAAAGTTCACAGCCATGAAAACCTTTGGAGCATAGGTCTACTGTGACATACATGGGGTCACCATGAGTCAGAATCAACTTGATGGCAATTGATTTTGTACAATGAAAAGAAAGAGAAAAGTCATCTGTGTTCCTATTTATGTGCAAACATTCAGGTTGTCCTTATTCCTTTGACACATTCAATCTTGCTTCTAAATTAAATCTTTAATTTAAAAAATTAAAGTTTTTTTCTTTTAATACAGGCACAAAATAACATATGACTTGACTTTAAATTGTGGTATTGCTTCTCTCCTGGCCCTGCTTCTGTTTCTCATAAATTGGTTGTTTCAAATTTTCAAAATGCTTAACATCTAATGGTGAAAGGAAAATTACAAGTTATTTTATAAAAATAAAGTGTTAAGATCAATGGTATGTTTATGAGTGTCTCTGCCAGTTCAAATTCCTGTACAAACCTTTAAGAAAATACACTTTTCACATAAAGTTCTTAATAACTTTAATAATAGTTTTAAAATCATTTATAGATATTTAGACAAAATTTATTACTCATTGGAGCAGCATTCCTTATATTCTATAGATATAATAGTATATATTGGAGCTCCTTGTAAACTTAAGATATGTACAAGATATTATTATCCACTTATAAAACGTAAAGTTAAATTTTTCTTTCTTAACTGACTATGAGGAGGTTCTAGTACATAAAAAGCCTTTTAATATACAGAATCTTTGCCTCATAAGATACCCAAAAATATTTAAAATGGATTAAAGGCTTAAATGTGCAAACAAAATCTATCTGATTCTTAGAACAACAGGCAGGAACAACACTGTCAGGCTTTGCTTTGTGCAATGTTATTTTGTTATCTAATATATAACACATATTTGATATAATAACAGAAGCATAAATAGAAAAATGAATAAATAAAGGGTACTTCATAAAAACTAAAATCTTTTGTCCATCAAAAGAATTTACAACAAAAGTGAAAACAAAAGCTACCAACTAAGAGAATATCTTTGGAATCTATATATCTAATAAGAATCTAATAAACAAAAAATATATATAACTTAACAAAGAAAAAAGATAAATAACACAATCATAAAATGAACAAAGTACTTACATGGACATTCCACCAAATAGGACATTCAAATGGTCACCAAACACATGAAAACATGCTCAACATCATTAGCCATCAGACAGATGTATCATACATCTATCTATGTATATATACACATACATAGTTACAGTATATATACATATATATACATATATCCTGGTAATGATCTCTGGATTTTTACTTGATTTGGATCCTGTATCCTGCATCTGGCTTGTCATCAATCTGACCTCCAGCTCTTGAATATGAACCAGTGACTTGTTGTATTGCCTACTGATCTTGGGATTGTAGCCTTCACAGCCTATGGGACAGCCTACCACCCTACCTGCCAATTTTGGATTTGTCAGCCTCTGAAGCCAGGAGACTGCTGTATTGTTCGTCAATCTTGGGTTCATCAACCCCTGAATCTCTGTGAGTTAGGAGAACCCTCCAGCTTCACATCCGACCCATTGACTTGGGATTTGTCAGCCGCTACACTGGAGCTCTGGTAGCATAGTGGCTAAGACACTTGCCTGCTAACCAGATGGCTGGCGGTTCAAACCCACCAACCACTCCTCAGAAGGAAGGTTGGGCAATCCTACTTCTGTAGTGATACTGCCTCGGAAACCCAAGGAGGGGTCGCTATGAGTCGGGGCCGACTTGACAGCACATAACAACAACAACAACAAAAAGTGGGAATCCAAATGTCCTTCAGCTCATGAATAGGATGAACACACACTATTCCATACAGTGGAATACTAATCAATAATTAAGACCAAACTAATAATAAATGCAACAGTGTGGATGAATCTCAAATGTATTATGCTAAATGATTTTCTGCCTTATGATGTGGAGGATCTATGAAAACAGCCTCTTGATCCTAACGTTGTGTCTATGATTGCACATGTGCTTTAACACCGTTGACTTTAAAAAAATTTAAAAAAATATTGTGTTTGAGTGCAAATTTACAAAGCAGATTTTTTTTTTACTTTCAAAACTTCATACACATTTTGTTTCAAACCATTAACTACAATCCCAACAATAAACAGCTCTCCTCCCATCTCATCCCTGTGACTACCCCTTACCTGTGTCCTTTTGTCTATGCATTCTTGTCTGTCCAGCTTTCCTCCTGTGCAAATGCTGCCCTTCTGGTCTCTCATGGTTGATTGTTCTAAGGGGTACATCTTCCTGGGATAGGTGGGTGCATCTCCCTGGGGAAGGTGTTCTGTTCATAGCTCTTTCCACTGTATGACTGAGAGCTAACCCATGGAAATGAGTCAAGTTCAGGCCTAAAGGATAACCCAGGGTCATAGTCTCAGGGTTTCAGCAGTCTCTATCTGTCAATAATTCTGGTCATTTTTGTGTTTTTGAATTTTGTTCCACATTTTTCCTCCCACTCTATTCAGGATCTCCAATTTTGATCCCTTTTTCAGTGATTGGTGTTGGTAGCCAGGCCCCATCTAATTCTTCTGGTTCCAGGGCTGTAAAGGCTGAGATTCCTGTGGGTCCATTAATCATTTTGACTAATTATTACTATGTGGCTTTGATTTTTTTCACTGTCCTTTGTTACAGAGACAAATAGTTACATGTTAAATAGGCACTAGAAAGCTTTTTAAGACTCACCAAAACAGGATGTAGAATAGTATTTTTACATGACATGTTGTGCAAATTGTGATCCCCAAGATCATGGTCGTGATTCTGCAGACTGGTGACTCACTCCCTCCACTTGCTTGGTTGTCTCTGAGAAGCTACTCTGACCTTAACCACTGTTAGTTCTATAATGCACATGGACAATTTTGTAGCACAAATACACATGTAAGAATATCATGAGCCAAATCTATCTATAAACCAAACCAAACCAAACTCACTGTTGTGGAGTCAGGTCTGATTCATAATGACCCCTCTTTGGGTTTCCGGAGTAGTATCTCTACAGAAGTAGATTGCCCAACCTTCCTTCCAAGGAGTGGCTGGTGGATTTGAATCTCCAGCATTCTTTTTAGCAGTCAAATGCCTTAAGCACTATGCCAAAACTATCTATAGACATGAATATATTCCTGTTTGCCTACCCACACCTGATCTTCTCACCTGCCTATGTATCTACCCATAGACTAGTGTTTGTAGATATTGACAATGTAATATTGTATATGCTGTAGCATTTGCACTTCTCTGTGTCCTTTTTTTTCCCCTGTTGTTATTGCAATGGTCACATGCTTTTGTTATTTTTCCCTTCCCTTCACCCAAATCAGCACATGACCTTTAACTAGTCAGAAATCTCTCCCCTTCCCTCCTATCCCTAGTAACCAAGAAAGTAAATTTCCTTCCCTGTGTAAACCTTTTCTTAACTTTCTGTAATAATGGATTCATATAATATTTATCCTTCTCTGATTGACTTACTTCATTCAACAAAATATCCTCTAAGTTCATCCACATGATGAGGTGATTAACAGATTCTTCATCATTCTTTAATATTGTATAGTATTCCACTGTTAACACAGTTGATTTTATGTTGTAGTTTCCTTTAACAGATTGTTGTTGAAATATTGTTTTCCTAAACCAAAATTATTCCATACCACTTGAAATATTGTCTTGAAGATACAAAATGGCCTTCTCTCCTTATTCACCCATCTCTCCTAAGCTATATCACATCGTGCTTCTCCTTTGTCACAATATATAAAATAACTTTATCTTGCTATCTTGTTCCAATGGCAGAAATCATTGAGTTACTGCCAAAAATGGTGCTGTTGTTATTAGGTGTCATCAAGTCAGCTCTGATTCATAGTGACCCTATGTAAAAGAGAATGGAACACTGCCCAGTCCAGTGCAACCCTCACAATCCTTTCTATGTTTTAGCCCATTGTTGCAGCCACTCAGTCAATCCATCTCATTCAGGATCTTCCCCTGTCTTGCTGACTCTCTAATTTACCAAGTGTTTTGGTTACCTTGTATCACTGTAACAGAAGATACCACAAATGGGATTGCTTTAACAAACAGGAGTTTATTCTTACAATTTTTGGAGGCTAGAAGTCTAAGTTCCAAGTGCCAGGCTCTAGGAACTGTACGAAAGCCCCTTGACCTTGGGCTTCAGCTCTACCTCTTGCTTGGGGTCCACTGAAGCCAGAGGCATCTCTTCACTCAGGCAGCTACTAGATGCTGAGGCTAACAAGTCCAAGGTCAACAAATAAAATGGCACAGTCCCGATGTTAGCAAACAACATAGCAGGCCATTGTTTCAAGTCCATTGAAAGTCTCAAGATCAGCAGAGCACAGCAGGCTGCTGAACAGTGACTCAGCTACATGCAGGGTTCAAGTGTGCCATAAGCTAGAGACCATTTCCAAAGCTGTTTCTTATATATGGGAAGCAGATCACATCCCTAAAGCAGCTACTCAGCTGCTTGTGGTAGATCCCACAATGGAGTTGATTGCTGGTCTCATCATGGGGGATAACTACCACCAGCTGCCCAGCCATTCAACCAGGCCCAGCCAAGTTGACACATAACCTTAACTACTACACCAAGTATGATATCCTTCTTCAGGGAATTTGCTCTTCTGACAGTATGACCAAAGTAGGTGAGATCAGGTGGCCATTCCTACTTCTAAGGAGAATTCTGGCTCCACTTTTTGTAGGACAAGTTTGTTCCTTCTTCTGGCAGTTCATAGTATTTTCAATATTCTCTGTCAACACCACAATTCAAAGGCATCTCTTCTTCTCCACTCTTCCTTATTCATTGTTCAGATGTCACATGCATATGAAGTGATTGAAAATATTATGGCTTGGGTGAGGCGTACCTTAGTCTTCAGTGTGACATTTTATTCTTCAACACTTGAAAGAGGTCTTTTGCAGCACATTTTCTAGTGCAATTCAATATCTGATTTCTTGACTGCTACTTCCATGGGTGCTGATTGTGGATGCAAGTAAAACAAAATCTTTGACAACTTCAATCTTTTCACCATTTAACAAGATGTGGCTTATTGGTCCAGTTGTGAGTATTTTTGTTTTCTTTAGGTAGAGGTGTAATCCATATTGAAGGTTATAGTCTTTGATCTTCATCAGTAAGTGCTTCAATACCTCTTCACTTTCATTGCCATAACATGGCAATGTTATGTCATCTGCATATCACAGGCTTTAATGAGTCTTCCTCCACTCTTGATACCATGTTCTTCTTCATATATTCCAGCTTCTCTGATTTCCTGAGCAAACGGATTGAGTAAGTACTGTGAAAAGATACACTCTTGATGCACACCCTTCCTAATTTTAAACCATGTTGTTCTGTTCGAAAAACAGCCTCTTGGTCTATGTTCAGGTTCCTCATGAGCACAATTAGGTGTTCTGGAATCCCCACTACTCTCAATGTTATCCATAATTTGTTATGATCTACACAATCAAACACTTTTGCACAGTAAATGAAACCACAGGTAAACATCTTTCAAGTAGTCTTTGCTTTAAACCAAGATCCATCTGACATCAACAATGATATCCTTTGTTCCACATCCTCTTCTGAATCTCACTTGAATTTCTGTAATTTCCCTGTCAATATACTGATGCAAACATTTTTAAATTATTTTCAGCAAAATTTTACTTGTGTGTGATATTAATGATATTGCTCAATAATTTTCACATTCTGTTGAATCACCTTTCATTGGAATGGGTACAAATACAGGTCTCCTCCAGTTGCTTGGACAGGTAGCTCTCTTCCAAATTTCTTGGCATAAATGAGTAAGTGTCTCCAGTGCTCCATCCATTTGTTGAAATATCTCAATCGGTATTCCATCAGTTCCTGGAGCCTTGTTTTTAGTCAATTCCCTCAGCTCAGTTTGGGCTTCTTCCTTCAACACAATTGGGTTTTGATCATATGCTTCCTCTTAAAATAGTTGGAATCAACCAATTCTTTTTGATACTGACTCTGTGTATTCCTTCCACTACAACATTACTTAACTATTTTCACAGTATTGATAACTATCTGAAATTATCTTGTTCATGCATATCGTTACTTGACCATTGTCTCCTTTCCCACTTTGTCATGTATGGTTTAAGATGTTGTTGTTGTTGTTAT
>NW_006921802.1:5046016-5054513 GCF_000298275.1 Orycteropus afer afer
TTCAAACCCACCAGCCACTCCTCGGAAGGAAGATGGGGCAATCTACTTCCGTAGTGATACTGCCTCGGAAACCCAAGGAGCGGTCACTATGAGTCAGATCTGACTTGAAGGCACATAACAACAGCAACAATAACCTTATTTTTAAGGAAACAGGTACTGCCATCCAGTTTCATATTACACAGACACAGATACAAGTAGGGATGGCTATTCCAGCTTACCTACCAGTTCTAAACTGAAATTGAGATCTTTTGGCTTGTGTCCTGAAATGTCACCAAACCCCTAATTTTTTGCAATGTTTTTAAAAGATCCACAGTGGATAAGTTCAACTGAAAATCATGGTGACCATCATTTAACCTTCAGCCATGGTCTTAACCTTAGTGTTGAACAAAGTCCCCACAATAAAGGTAGGCAGTGATATTCAGAGCCTTTTGGAATTTCCCCTTGCCCTGGAATGTTTCATTCCATGTTCCTCTGCACCTTGCCAGCACTGTATCTATTCTAACTGAGTGGTTCTTAAAATGATGAACTAGGACATCAGCTAACAAGAAAGTCCTTGACTCTGGACATTTCTGTTTACAGAGAATGGAAGACTAATTGAACTTCAATATTACAGTTTCAAGTGTATTCCACCTGGATTGTACAATGCTGCAAACTGGGCTATAGAAGAATAATTCTAAAGTGCTAAGTAGCAGGAACAATATGTCTATCATCAATTATGAGCCAAAATTCACACTGTTCAGGGTGCTAGTCAAAGACACCATAACTTTACTCTTAAAAATTGTAAATCATTGTGTTATTTTAGAAAAAGGACTCTGCTTTTTGACTAGCTGTGTTTTTTGGGAGGGAAACTTGACAGTGTTAAAATGGGCATTTAATAAATATTCTTTCCTGAACCTGCACATGGTGAACTCATAACGAATGTCATTATTTGATTTGGTAATGATTCTGGCACAGTGGAGAAGCAAGTAATGAATGTTTTTTGATTAATGGTGAGATAAGCAATAAAAAAATGGTTTTTCTTCATTGTCAATTTTTGCCATAAACTAAAAAAGAAACTAACCCACTACCATCAAGTCAATTCTGATTCACAGTGACCCCACTGGGTTTCCTAGAAGGTAAATTTTTTAGATTGCCTAGTCTTGCTTTCTCAGAGGGGCGGGGGGGGGGGGGGGGTTGAACCACCAGCCGTCTGGTTAACAGTCAAATGCCTCATTTTCCCCATAGTTCTGAACAAAAGCAAAATGTTTTCCAACCACAAAAGAAATTTGACACTAAGACACCTTAATATTTCTTGTTGCTGCAAATTTAATCTTAATAGCAGACATTCATGTATCACTTATGCAGATGGCACAAACTTGCTTACTGAAAGTAAAGACTAGAAGCACTTACTGATGAAGACTACAGCCTTCAGTATGGATTATGTCTCAACATAAAGAAAACAAAAATCCTCAAAACTGGACCGATAAGCAAAATCATGATAAATGGAAAAAAGTTTGAGCTTGCAGGGATTTCTTTTTACTTGGATCCACAATCAACACCCATGGAAGCAGCAGCCAAAGAATCAGAAGATGCACTGCACTGGTCAAATCTATTGCAAAAGACCTCTTTAAAGTGTTAAAGAGCCAAGAAGTCACTTTGAAGTTTAAGGTGCACGTGACCCAAGCCATAGTATTTTCAACAACCTCATGATAAGCTTCATAAGCTTGTGAAAACTGGACAACTAATAAAGAAGACCAGAGACCTGATGCATTTGAATTGTGGTGTTGGCAAAGAATACTGAAAATACCATGGTCTTCCAGAAGAATGAACAAATGTATCTTGGGATAAGTACAGCCAGAGCTTTTTGGAAGTGAGAATGGTCACACTTCATCTCTGGTACTTTAGTTTTGTTGTCAGAAGGGACCAGTTCCTGGAAAATGGTATCATGCTGGGTAAAGGGGAAGGTCATCAAAAAAGGGGAAGACCCTCAACAAGATGCATTAACACAGTGGGTATAGTAATAGGCTCAAGCCCAGCAGCAAGTGTGAGGATGGCACAGGACTGGGCAGTGTTTCATTCTGCTGCACGTAGCGTCTATGAATTGTAGCAGACTCAACAACAACTAACAACAACATGTATCCCTTACTGTATGTTCTAGTACTTTACACACATTAACTTATTTAATCCTCAAAGACATCATCATCATCATAATGTACTATTATTATTACTGTTTTTATGATGAAAAAAATAAAGAACAAAGAGGTTTAGTATCTTGCCCAAGATTATAGAACTAGTGCCAGAGGCAGAATTTAAGCCTAGATATAAAAACCAGTGTGGGCCTCAAACTACCTCATTATACTGTTAGTGTCTCCTTAACATGTTTAACATGTTACTAATTTTACACTATAAATCCAAAGATGTCTTAAATAGCTCTATAAAAATGTATCTGTAAGTTACTTATTCTGTTTAAATTCCCTCTGTAGCCAGTTTCTACTACTGGTAAAGATCATTAAAAAATGCATTAAAAAATGTGGACTATGAAGGAATTCTGGGAAGATGATTGCATAAACAAACCATCATTCCAACTGTCTTCCACAAATACAACAAAGAAATTGTGCTAACCTTTGAGGGAGTCTGAATTAGGGAGCAGAGGAAAGCAGTGGGAAACTGCAGACAGGTAAGAATCAACAAATCAACCAAGTCACATATGGTAGGAAAATCTCTTTTCTCACTATCCCTGCTCCTACCTATAGCCATGAGGACTGCCAGCTGCTGTGACTGGGATAGTGACCCCAGAAAAAGAGCCTGCTTCCTTAACCATACCAGCCTCTGACTGTGTAAAGAAACAAGACTTGAAGCTTCTGTAAACTCAAAAAGTTAACTGAGGACGCTGACTGAGGCTGCTGTGTGCTAGGAAGCAGCCATCTTGACTGAAGGCTACACTCACAACCAACATACAATGGGGTGGGCTCTGACAGCAAAAAAGCAGACACCCTTGGGGGTCCATTTGGAGCACCTCCCCCAACCAGACACTGTCAAGCTGCAAGCCTGCTATGAATTATTACAGAAGACCTGTGCAATGGAGTCTGTTCTCTACCTGCCTTCCTGTATACCCCATAGTTCAGCCCTCTGAAACCAACAGAACAGACCTCCTGGAGAGTCAATTCTGGTCTATCTGCTTCCAATTTCAATCAGTGGTGAGGACTGCTGATTGGGGAAGCTATGTGCTGAGAAGGAATCTTTAATGGAGGCTGTGCTCACAGCCTTTCTTGCTTCCAAGGAGCATTCTGGCATTGTTAGTTCTTCTGGCAGTCCATGGTACTTTCAGTATTCTTCACCGACATATTCTCAAAAGAGACCATTCCCTGGAGAAGTAGCCCATGTTTGATAAAGTGGAGGGTCAACAAAAAATGGGAAGGCCCTCAACAAGATGGATTGACACAGTGGCTACAATAGGCTCAGATATAGCAAGGATTGTGAGGCTGCAACAGGACAGGTACTATTTCCTTCTGTTGTACATAGGGTTGCTATGAGTCAGAGATGACTTAACCGCACCTAACAATAACAACAATACACTCATAGCCAACATACTATGTGGTGGGCTCTAATAGCAATAAAGCAGACCTTTCTCGGGGTATTTTTTAAGGTGTAAGGACACCTCTCCCAACAAGTAACTAACTGTTTGCTGATGGATTGATATGAACTTCTACAGAAAGTTCCCTACAGAGGAGTCAAGAGGTAGGTCACATAAGTGGACACTTCTCCCCCAATCACCACAGGGCCATTGGGGGTCTGAAACCTATAAAGCAGATCTCTCAGAGGTTCTTCTGGTGAATGCCAGACCCTTTTTCTCCTGAAATGGAGGAAAGTCTGCCTGTGCTTCCCCTGAATGCTAATTCAGATATAAGGAGCCACCACAGAGGCAGAAATGAAACCTCAGGTCAAATTGCAGGGCAATACCCAGTCCTAAAGGGGATCACTGAGTGTGAGTTTTCTGACTAAAGACAGAAGAGAAGGGAAAGATTAATAACCAGAGAGAAGAGACTGTGCCTCCTGGTGGGGTGATTGAGTAGAACACAATACCTTTCCTGAGTGGTGGTACCCACTGGTGGACAAACAGACAAAAGCATGCTTTCTGACCAGTTTGGGAGAGATCAAAAATTGAAAAACAATGTCTGGGACTTTGAAATCCAAGCTAAAACAGGAAGTTAGAAGGAGCTATTACCATGATTAGGAGAAATTGGTAAGTAAAGGTCAAAGACTCTGCAAATCTTAGAGTTCCTTGTAGAAAGTAATGTTGGCAAAAACACCAAATCCTTGGGAAAACTGGGAAGTTTAACACCATCAAAAATTCCGATGCCCCAAAAATCACAAGACACGCAAAGAACTGAGAAATATTGGCCCATCCAAGTAAACATAACAAAGGAAGTGAAAGGCATCTAAGATGACAAAATAATGATTTAAAAAAAAAAAAAGAGTTCCAATAAGATGGCAGAATAGGCAGAAAGACTGCACAGACCTTCTTCAACAAAGAAAAGTGAAGCCAAATAACACAGATACAGAAGATAATCCTGGACCCCTGAGCTTTGAAGTGAAGGATATAGAAGTAGACTAAACTCCAACTAGTAGAAGAACTTGCATGAAAACACCAAAAAAGGAGACATATGGAGCTGTGGTCTGGAAGTGATCCTGATGGCACAGACAGCTTGATACTGGTGAGTGGTGTCAGGACATAAGAATTAACCTAAAAAATAGGCCCTACTAGCCAGGGACTGTACGGAGGACTGCAGTGATAGCTGGTGAATAATAGGGGAAGCAACAAGGAGAAAGGAGGACTGAGCTGTGGACTTTTACCTGTCTGGAGGGTTCATCTATTTTGAACGTTTACAAGCAGTTCAACCATTTTGGATATTTAAAATGAAAGCATTCTCTCAGATTCCAGGGACTTAAGTATATGCTTCACTTGCCAGGAACCAAAAGGACATTCAGGATGCCAGTTACTGGAAAGGTTTGATATTACCCTTGCTACCTTTATACCCTACACCCTCTTGCTGAATGGAGGTATGGCTCTCCTTCACTCCCACCCACCTTCTGGGTCAGCAGGATTTCCATCCCAGTCTGTGTGCTCAGACAGAGACTGGGTGCCCTGCCCCACCTTGCCCAGATATTTTTTATTTTCCTTTTATTTTAGTTTGTTTGCTTTTGGCTGCTTAAAAATTATTATTATTATTATTATTATTATTATTATTATTATTTGTCCTTATTATTATTATTCTTTATTCTTCCCTTCCCAGGTTCTAGCTTTCAGTTTTTCTCTCTTCCCTGTTCCTGGTTCCCATTTTTTTTCTTTTTCATGGTTAATGCCATTCCTTGTTTTTCTTTTTGCATTTTTCCTATTTTTTCTTCATTATTCTCCTACTTTGTCTCTTTTCTCTTACTGCCCTCTCCCCAGATATTGCAGGGTTTTTTTCCTCGTTTTCTTTCTTGGTTATTGTTCCTATGTGTTTATGTGGTGTGTTTTTTCTCCACTTGCTTTTATTTTTTGATGGTTATTCAATTGTTGTTTATGTCTAACTAAGTGGGAGACAGCAACAGTTCTCATATGACACAACTACAATGCACCTACTACAGCTTCATATACTGAGTGAGAGGCACCACTTCCTTCTCTACCAACTGGCCAATGATAAATGACCACCAAGAAGAGCCTGACTCACACTTAACTGCTCTTCACAAACAGTTACTAAAGATTTAAATACAAAAACATCACAATCTCTTGCAGGCAACAGACAATCACAGTCCACACAAAGTACCAACATAAAGCAACATAAATCCCTGAGGAAGAAGCAGCATTGGAACTCCCTGATAAGGAATTCAAAAGAATTAAATTTAGATATCTTCAAAAGATTGAGAGATAGATTAAGCAAAACACTGACAAAATTAAGGAAAACACAGACAAAACCCTAGAACAAATTTGGAACAAAACACAAGAACAAAATGACAAAATAAATGAAAAATTAGAAATGATACAAAATCTACAGATATACATCCAGAAGATTAATACTAAATATTTAAAATAGATAACACATTGAAAAGGAAAAGGAGTACAATTGATGCAATGGAAGACAGAATTAATGAGATTGAAGACAAATACCTGAACACTTCTTTGGAAGGGGAACAATCAGAAAAAAGATCAAAACAAAATGAAGAAAGCCTAAGGTTCATATGGGATACTATCTAAAAGAATAACCTACGTGTAATCAGAATTCCAGAACAGGAAGAGAGAGAGAGAAAAAAAAAGGGAGAAAATTGTCCAAGATTTGTTGGAAGAGAACTACATTGATGTGAAGAAAGATGGCAATATATCCATTCAAGAAGTCCAACGAACCCCAAACAAGATAGACCTCAAAAGAAAATCACCAAGACACATCATCATCAAACTCATCAAAACCAAAGACAAAGAAAGAATCCTGAAAGCAGCATGCGAAAAACAAAAAGTTATTTACAAAGGACAACCAATAAGAATAAGCTATAATTTATCAGCAGAAACCATGTAAGCAAGAAGGCAATGGGATGGTATGTATAAATCCCTGAAAGAAAAAAAAAAAAAATTCAAAACAAAAATTATATACCTGGCAAAATTGTCCCTCAAATATGATGGTGAAATTAAGAGATTTCCAGATAAGCAGAAATTAAGGGAATTAGCTAAAACCATACCAACTTTAGAAGAGATACTAAAGGGAGTCATTTGAACATTGAACCAATAATAGCAAACAACAGCCAACCATTAGTAAAGAAGATGACATAACCCAGAAACCAACACAACTTTTGATATATCCAAAGTAAAATAAGCTTACAAGATTGTAAACAGGGAACAAGAGACATCAATTGGCAAGTGAGGACAACTACAAAACAAAAACAGGGGAAAAATAGTGTAATTACAAAACTTCTAAATGGTGAGGAAGTCAAGAGAGTTGCAACATAGAATGGATAGAATGGACAGTTTTAAATTCAGGGAGAAAATTATAAATCACAGAGTAACTTCAAAGAAAAATGATAAACCTTCACATCACAATAAAAAAGAGGAAAAGCACAAATATTTAGCAAATACTAAAACAATAGCAACAAAGGAAATGATAACGTGATTCATAAACGTAATGAGCTTGGCACAGAAAATTATGTGGAACAAAGAAACCAGGAAAACCATGAAAAAACACATAACAAAATGACAACAACAAATTCACACTTGTTGGTATTACACTGAATATTAACTGGATTAAATGCACTACTCAAGGGACAGAGAGTTGCAGACTGGATAAGAAAACATAATACATCGATATGCTGTCTACAAGAGACACAACTTAGAGAAAAAGAAAAAGTAGACTGAAAATAAAAGGTTGGAAAAAGAAATATCAAACAAATGGCAACCACAAAAGAGCATGACTGGCAATATTAATTTCTGATCAAATTGAATTTAAGACAAAACCACCATACAAAACAAGGAAGGACATTATATAATGATTAAAGGAACAATTGATCAAGAAGGTATGACCATAATGAATATCTATGGACCCAATGAAAGAGCCAAAAATACATAAATCAGACTTTAAAAGAGTTGAAAATGCAAATAGATGACTCCACAGTCATAGTAGGAGACTTTAATACACCACTTTCAATGAAAGATTGAACAACTGGAAAGAAACTCAACATAGACGCAAAAGAGTTAAACAATACAATCCAGCAACTTGACCTTATAGACACCTACAGAGCACTTCACCAAACAACAGCACAATATACATTCTTTTTCCAGTGCACATGGAACATTCTCCAGGATAGACCCTACGTTAGGCAATATAGCAGGCCTTAATAAATTTAAAAACATCGAAATATTGCAAAGCATCTGCCCAGATCACAATGGATCAAATTAGAAATCACTAATAGAAAAATCAATGGAAAAAGAACAAACTCATGGAAACTGAACAACATCCTCCTTAAGAATGACTGGCTAATAGAAGAAATAAAAAATGAAATTAAAAAATCCCTTGAATCAAATGAGAATAAAATATATCATACCAAAATCTTTGGAACACAGTAAAAGCAGATCAGAGGCCAATTTACAGCAATAAATGCACACATCAAAATAGAAGAAAGAGCCAAAAATCAACACCTTAACCCAACATTTCCAACAATTATAAAAAATAAAAAAGAGCAAGAAAAGCCTACAGTCAACAGAGGAAAAGAAATAATAAAGATTTGAGCAGAAATCAATGAAACAGAAAATGGAAAAACAATGGAAAAAGTTAGAAAGACTAGAAGTTGATTTTTTGAAAAGATTAATAATCTGGTTTTCGGTTGTTGGTGTTCAATGCATCAAATCTATTCTTCAGATGATTCTAAATTCAGGAGGGATATATTCAAGATCATACTTTGGCTCTCTTGGACTTGTTTTAATTGTCTTTAACCTCAAGTTAAACTTGCATATGAGCAGTTGATGGTCTGTTCCACAATCAGCTCCTGGCCT
>NW_006921802.1:5055389-5062917 GCF_000298275.1 Orycteropus afer afer
GGTAATGTACCAAACAGTGTTTCTTTGCTATTCATAAGGTTTTCCCTGGCCAATTCTTTGAGAAGTGGACGACCTCTTCCTTCTTCCTAGTCTGTCTCAGTCTATAAGCTGGGCTGTTACCTGTGCAGCAGGTGCATTTCGCTGGGTTTTAAACAGAGGCTCAGCTTCAAAACTCACGTCTACATGTCACCACAGTAGGACAAACCAACAGACAAGTTTGTCCTGCTGTTGGAGACTTCTCATATCACCCCCACCTGGGTCCCTGTGGCTGACTGTTCCTCTGTCTGTCTTCCTGGCTTTTACACTATGGGGATGATTGGTTAGAATGGTCCAGATGACTTCCAAGATGCTGCTAAATGTCTGTATCTTTATATGTGTGAGGGTTACAGGAGTGCACTCAGTTGTGATTTTTTAAAACTTAATATTTAAGATTTTTCTATAAGTAGACTATGCTTCAAAAATAGTTTTTAAAAACTATTGAGGACATCAAAAGATTATGGAATTTTATATATAGGCCAAAATGGCAGCTTAGTCAGGCACATCATGCTCTCCCTTTATAGCTAAGACCCAAGCAACCAAGTGAAATAGATATAAGGACAATCTGGAACCCTGAGCATTAAGCAAAAATATAAAGAACTAGATTTATCACTGATTGGAAGAAGAAATTGACTGAAAAGAGCAAACAATGAGAGGTGCCCTCTAGTCAGCTTGACACAATATGACCATCTTGAGACAAAGACAGCAGCAATCCCAAGGGAGGAACACAAAGGGCAGCTACCCTGAATTCCCTGTGGGAAATAGAGTAACGGTATAAATGTACACAGAATGAACTAAGGTCCTGATTGCTGGCTTTAGCTAACAGGAAGTGCCCAGACATCCTCACCAGTGACCAGAGGAGCATGCTTCCCCATCATCCTCCTGATGATTCACTGGACAAAACACTCTCATCCCTGAAACTCCAACTGCCAGGGACTGAGATATGAACACTGGCCCTTTCCCCCCTACTCACACCTGACCACCAACCTCTCTCCCTTCCCTGACTGCCACTCCTCGCCCCACTCAACAACTCCACTGAGTGTCAGTGGGATGCTTTAGGCCACCACAGGCCACTAACCTTGCTTCTCCCATCCAATAACCCAACCAAGTTCCCTACATCCTCCCCTTCCTGTAGAAAGACAGCAGCAGTGCAAACACATATGCATCTGCCTATCACTCACTACCTCCCTGCCTCTTCAACCAAAGAGGGGCAACAACCACACACTTGGCCCATGCCTCATCTAGTCTAGCAAGAAGAAGTGGCAGCTTGATTCTATACACATTTACTTACTATTACCTTCCTCCTTACCTTGCTTACTGCCTGCACCTTCCCATCTCTCTACTCTGCATGGATAGAGATTGTTAGCATGGTATTCATCTTGTGAATACCAACCCACCACTCACACTCCCCAAATGTAGGAGAAATGGTGGAAGCATGATCATGCGTGCAACTACACACCACTCACCCACACTTATGCCGAGGGAGGCAACAACTGCATCCCCAGGAGCCATCCACACCCACCACATCTATTGCCCCATCTGCTCAGAGAGTGCTACTAACTGCTTGTATACTATAGGATCAATGACAGATTGGGGCCAACACTCACCCAGCCCACCCTCAGCTACTCCACACAACCAGTAAGCAGAGACTTGTACTCAAAATCCCAGTCACTGCTTTACCCAGTCAGGGCTGCCATAATAGCAACTAGAGTAGCAAGCCACCTCAGCCACCTGGATACTTCAAAACCAAAGAAAATAAAAATCTAGGGCTATGTAAACATAAAATAAATCAATAAATACAATAACACCTCAATATCTCAGAAATAACAGACAACATCAACTTGCACACACACACACAAATAGGAGAAGATCACTCAAGCAAGGGACTAAGATAAAGTCTAAGAAAACCTTGCTAAAGGAGAAATAGTAAGGGAATTACCTGATAAGAAATTCAAAAGATATATATTTTGAATTCTTAAAGAGATCAAGGAAAACACAGACAAAACAGGAAAACATAGACAAAATCAAGGACAAAATTGTTAAAGAATTCAGGAAAACAATACAAGAACAAAATTAGAACATGCTCATGACAAAAGAGCAAATTGTAGAAGTTATAAAAAGTTAAAATCTCCCAAGAAGAAAAAAGAGTCCTGTACCAAACAGCTTGACTGAAAATTCTACCAAATATTCAGAGAACTGACACCAATTCTATTCAAACTATTCCAGAATATAAAAAAGAAAAAATATTCCCAAATATGTTCTATGAAACAACCATAACCCTGATACCAAAACCAGGCAAAGACAAGGCTAAAGAAAGATAATTACAAACCAATATTCCTCATTAATGTAAGAAAAAAAAAAAATCTCAACAAAATGCTAGCCAACAGAATCCAATATCATATATAAAAAAAATAATAATACATCACGACCAAGTGGGATTGAAACCAGATAGGCAAGGATGATTCAATGTTAGAAAAACAATACACCACATAAATAAAACAAAGGAAAAGAACCACATGATCATCTTAACTGATGCAGAAAAAGTATTCTGATAAAATTGAAAACTCATTTCTGGACAAAGAAAATTCTCTAAGCAAAATAGGAATAGAAGGGAAATTCTTCAACATGATTAAGGGCATATACAAAAAACAACAGACAGTATAATTTTCCACATAGACTGAAAGCATTCTCCTTAGCAACAGGACCCAGACCATGATGGTTGTTATCACCACTCTTATTCAATATTTTACTAGAAGACCTAGCCAGAGCAGTAAGTCAAAAAAAGGGAAATAAAAAGTATACAAACTGCTGAAGAAGAAGTAAAACTTTCTCTATTTGCAGATGATATAATCCTATACAGAGAGAATCCCAAATATTCCGCAAGAAAGCTACAGGAACTTATAGAAGAAATCAACAACATTGCAGAATACAAGATCAACATAGTAAAATCAGTCAAATTCCTCTACACTAACACAGAGAACTCTGAAAAGAAAATCAGGAAAAGACCACCTTTTACAATAACCACTTAAGAATAAATGATTAAAGTATTCAGAAATAAATCTAACCAGAGATACAAAAGAACTGTTCAATGAAAAGTATAAAACACTACTAAAAAAGAAGAAGAGGAAGAGACCTACATAAATGGAAGAATACACCATGCTCATGGATAGGAAGACTTAACAATGTGAAAATGTCGATGTTACCAAAAGTGATCTATAAATATAATGCAATCTTGATCCAGATTCCATCAATATTCTTTAAAGAGATAGAAGAAACTGATTTCCAACTTTATATGGAAAGGAAAAAGATCCTGGATAAACAAAGCACTACTGAAGAAGAAAAACAAAGTTGGAACCCTCATGCTTCCTAACATCAAAACCTACTATATAACCAAAAACAAAAACAAACAACAAAAAAAAACACCTCACTGCCATTGAGTCAATTCTGACTCATAACAACTCCCATTGGGTTTCCAAAGCTGTAGATCTTTACAGAAGTAGATCGCCTCCTTTCCGTTCATGAAGCAGCTATTGGGTTTGAACTGCTGACCTTCTGGATAGCAAACAAATACCCTACTCACAGCCAAGCTGGTCAAAACAGCCTGGTATGGATACAACTACAGACATGTAGAGCAATAGAATTGAATTGAGAGCCCAGAAATAAATCCATCCACCTATGGATAGCTGATCTTCAACAAAGATCCAAAATCCATTAAATGGGGGATGAGGTAGTCTCTTCAACAAATGGTGCTGGTAAAACTGGATACACACTTGCAGAAAAACAAAACAAATGATTCGTATTTCACACTATATATAAAAACTAACTCAAAATAGATCAAAGACCTAAATGTAAAATCTAAAATTATAAAGGTCATAGAATAAAAAACAGGAGCAAATTAGAGGCTCTATTTTATGGCATAAATATTGTATCAAACATAATTCAAAATGTACAAACAACAGAATATAAACCAGATGACTAGGATCTCCTAAAAATTAAAATTTATACACATAAAAAGACTTTGCCAAAAGAATAAAAAGATAACCTATAGACTAGGAACAAAATTTTGGCAACTGCCCATCAGATAAGGGACTAATCTCTAAAATCTACAGAAAATTTCAACACCTCAACAATGAAAAGACAAACAGTTCAACTGAAAAATGGATAGAGAACATGAACAGACACTTTACCCAAAAAGAAAAACCACTCAGGTGGCCAACACATACATGAAGAAATACTTGCAATCATTAACCATTAGAGAGATTCAAATCAAAACTAAAATGAGATATCATCTCATTCTGGTAATAATAGAAATGAGTAAAAAAGAAAACAACAAATGCTGACAATGATGTGAGAAGATTGGAACTCTCACACATTGCTGATGGGAATGTAAAATGGTATAACCATTGTTGAAAATGGCATTATGCTTTCTTAAAAAGTTAGTAGAGATACCATATGATACAGCAAACCAGCTGCTGAGTATACATCCTGGAGAAATAAGAGCCATGACACAAATAGATATATGCACACTGATGTTCACTGCAGCATTATTCATAGCACAAAAAATATGGAAAAAATCTAATGTTTGTTTATAAACAAACTAAACAAAAGTGAATTAATGGGTTAAACAAACACGACGGAATACCATGCAGTGTTCAGGAATAATGACAAATCTGTGAAACGACTCACAATATGGATCAACCTAGAAGACATTATGCTGAGTGAAATAAGTCAATCGCAAAAAGATAAATATTGTATGATAAGTCAAGAAAGGGTTTACACACAGAAAGAAATATTCTTTGTTGGTTACCAGGAAAAGCACAGGGAGGGAGAGAAAATCACTAACTAGATAGACATGTATTAACTCGTATGACAGGAAGTTAATATATTATAAGGAAGAGGTCAGCACAACATGACCAAGGGAAAGGAAGACACTTGGATACATAGGTGTGTGGTGTGTGATGGCATTTGGGAGTGTACACATGAGAAAATAAAAGTTTGGCAGAGGAAATTCCTACATATGTATTGGTATGTATTGCAAATATAATTACATATATTGTAGAACATACATGGGCCAAAGTTATGAAAACTTTTTATTCATAACCAACACATCAAGGGACTGAGGCATTGGATTAGAGGGCTTAGAATCATAGCTTTGGGGGACATCTATGTCAATTGGCATAACATAGTCCCTTAAAGACTATGTTTGCTGAGTGGCCACTGAAGTCTAAAAAGCTTATGAATGACCATCTAAGAAGCAAGTATTGGTCTCTTCCCTTCTGGAGAGAAGAAGAGTGATGAATCAAAGACTCAAGGAAACCGTTAGTCCAAAGGACTAATGGACCATGCAAATCACAGTCTTCACTAGCCTGAGATCAGAAGATGGTGCCCACCTACCACTGCCAACCACTGTGATTGAGATCACAATAGAATTTTCCAGACAGAGTGAGAGGAAAAAAAAACAAAAACTGTAGAACGAAAATTCTTGAGAACACCTACTAAATTGGTAAAGGCTGAGGGATCATGATGCCTGAAATTTACTCTCAAAGACTCAACAAAAATAAGCACTATATTGTGTCTGGATTATTAAATGTTGAACTAGTTTGTTGTGTAAACTCTCACCAAAAGCATAATAAAATGTTCAATACAAACCATTAATATAAATAATACTAAGGAAAAGGAAGACAGAGAGGTACACAGGAGGTCCAGACAACAACAGTAAACATTTTTACACACACAACTATATTATCATTAATAACAAACACTAATCTACCAGTGTATACTTAGGTGGACAGGGTAAATGATCAGGTATGTCTAGGAAAAAGGGAATATATCCATGATCATATACAAGTTTGCCAGACAATATTTCTATATGCATATTTGTATGTGCTATAATAATGTCCATATATATAGAATAGAGCTTACAGGGCAAAGTTATGATAACTTCTTAGCCACAGCCAAATACCTTGAGGGAGTGAGTTGCTGGGCCCATGGACTCTGGAGCATGGTCACAGGGAACATCAAGCTCAATTGGCATAACATACTACACAAAAACATTGTTCTACACCCTACTTTGGTGAGTAGTAACTAGGGTCTTAAAAACTTATAAGCAGCCATCTAAGATGCAACAACTGGTCTCTCCTGGTTGGGAACAAAGAAGAACAAAGAAAATCAAAGACATGTGGAAATAACTACTCCAAGGGACTAGAGGACCATGTGAACCTCAGTCTACCTGACACTGAGAGCAGAAGAACTAGATGTTGCCCGGCTACACTGTCAACCACTTAAAGGGAGATCAAAATAGGAGATTCTGGATGAAGTGGGAGAAAAATGTGGAAAGAAACTCAAAACCATAAAAAAGACCAGAACTTAATGTCTGATGGAGACTGGTGAAACCTCTGAGACTATGGTCCCTAGTCACCCTTTGGGCCTGGAATTGAACTAACTTCCGTGGCTTTCAGGCAAACAGTGTATAGACCTGTAAGGTGAACATTTACTCCAGGTAAGTACAGTCCTTACACAATCAATCATGGACGATCAAAAAGACAGCATTTGCACCGGAAGATGATTCAGAGGGCAGGAATGCACAGGAAAGGAGGACATAGAGAAAAGGTAACCACAGGGAGAAAGTGGGAAGAGCGTTGTTACATAATGGGAATTTCAATCAATGTCATGAAACAAAATGTCCATAAACTGCTAAATGGAAAATGAATTTGCTCTGTAAACTTCTACCCCAATCACAATAAAAAAAAAAAAGAAAGAAAGAAAAAAAACACTAATATATAATATGTATAGTTAACACTGAGAAAGATAAAATAAATGTGGCAAAATTGTAACAATTAGTGAGTCTAAATGAAGGGCATGTAAGTGTTCATTTCAATATTCTGGCAAATTTTCTACAGATCAGAACAATCTGAGCAAAATAAAAGCTAGGAGAAAAAAAATGGTATCTAATGTGTAATTTCATCATGAGATTATAAATGATCTCGGAGTTTGATAGGAGGTATGGCATATATTAAGCAGGAGTGTGACTTGATGGTAATGGTGGTTGTGATGATGCTATATTGAGTCAAACCAAAATGCTTTATAAAGTATTTTGCTGGGTTCTGAATATATGGAAGTATGTAAAATAGACATCTTTCCAGTCCTGGAAGAGTTTAATGTAAACTTGAGAAAGCTTCACACTAGTTAATGAAAGCAAGTGAGACTGGCAATTTTTTAGTGGGACTTTAATAGAATGGGTATTTAATGAAATATTTGAAGGAAGTAACCGGAATGGTTCCCAATGCCTTGTTATTTTTTGTCTTATTCTCTGTCTGGCTCATGCAAATATATATAATCCTGGAGTAAATTTAAACTCTAGTCTTAAGAAATGTTTGTCCACTTGAGTTTTAATATGGCTTCATGTATGCATTTATCCAATTAATATGAGAATACAAAATATATAACAAATACTAGAGATAATTTAGGGAAGCCAATCAGTTTCCAAGTGATA
>NW_006921802.1:5067782-5071971 GCF_000298275.1 Orycteropus afer afer
AGGATCATACTTTGGCTCTCTTGGACTTGTTTTAATTGTCTTTAACTTCAAGTTGAATTTGCATATGAGCAGTTGATGGTCTGTTCCACAATCAGCTCCTAGCCTGGTTTTGGCTGAAGAGATTGAGCTTTTCCACCACCTCATGGAGCCATATTAGGGCACCATTAACTAGAATGCCTGCCAGAGCTTCAGGGAATGAAGTAGGTATAGACGAGTATGGGATATTGGTTAGGAATGAGAGGATGACAGGATGAATACCTCGATGAAATTTATAATAATTTTTGCCCTATACCCTCTTTGATAGTTAAGGGTGTGTGTCAATTTGACTGGGCCATGATCTCAGTGGTTTAGCAGTTATAATGTAGCCATCCCCTATGATGAGACCTGATATAATGTAGTCTCCTCCATGATGACTTCTGCTATGAGTAGCCAATCATTTGAAAGGGAATTTCCTCAGGGGTGTGGCCTGCTTTCAGTATATATGGACATACTGGAAAAACTCTCTGGCTTTTTGCTTGATCTGGATCTTACACCTGGCTCAGTATCATCTGATCTCCAGTTCATTGCACTTGAGCCAGCAGCCTGCCATGATGTCAGCTGTTTTTGGGATTTGCTAATTTAGGCAGTCTGTGAGACAGCAGCCGTGCATCTTACCTGCCTATCTTGGACACCTTAGCCTCTGTAGCCTGTCAGCCATTATTAGCTTGCCATCTCATGTGCTGATCTTGGGTTTGTTAGCCTTTGCAGCTTCGTGAATCAGGAGAGATCTCCAGCTTGACATATGACCCACGGAATTGGGACTTGCTACCTTTCACAACTTTGTGAGCTATTTCTTTTACACAAATCTCTATATACATATATAAACATCACTAGTTTGTAAGAAGAAAGGCTCTGGGTGATCATGTTTTATATTTTTCTTACATTTTGTCAGAATGAGAAGTATAAGGAAGCTGTTTGATTGGTCCTACCAGACTAGAAAAAAAATGTGGAAGAAAGAAATGAGCTCAGGGTTTCAGAGTCACAGTTCAAGCACCACATAAAAAACCTCAATATTTTCCACTATTATCTTGGGGGAAAGAAAAAAAAAAAACTTTATTTCTTGTAGTAACAGAACTATATTGCCAAATTCCAAACCCAAAATCTTGTCATAAGGGAGGCTGAATATACTGTGTATTGAATTGCCAACCTCAAATGGTGTCTGAAGTTAAAATGAGGGCATTGATTTGGGAAAAAAATTGGATCCTGAAACTTGGCATGTGGACATACAGGCAGATAATCAGAAAACTGTGGACATTGAGACCTAAATTTTGATGAATCACTCCTACAAGTGGAATCAGCCCTCTTACTCTCACCGGATGAGATTAATGCTGCTGTGCCTAGTAAGTCACTGTCTTAGATAACACTTGGGACAGAATTGGAGGCATTGTCTGGGGCAGTTCTTGAGACAAATGCCTCACAAGACATTGCTGAATGTTCCCAGGAACCTCTCCTACAACTTGTTTTTGTTTCTAGACTTATAAGTAGACTTAAGTCCCAGTGAGTGCCAAAAGATGAGGCACAAAATGAAGTATCTAGGAAGAGATAAGCTATACTTCAAAAGAACTGCTTGGTTTTTCTTATATGTACCAACAGAAACCTGGAGAATATGTATGGGAATGACTATTAAGGGCTTGGGTTTATGGTACAAGGAACATAAAGCTGGATCAGTCTGAGCTTATTGATTTGGGACTACTAAACCCAGATTCTACATTCAGTGTTTCAGATCGAGAGTTTAGGAAAGGATCTAATAGTTTATTTGATTGATTTACTGACACATGGATTATGCATTGATCTAAGTCAAGCTGAATTATCAGACTTGGCCTTAGTATATTGTAAAAGAAGTTATCTAAAGGCTTAGAGAAATTAACATGTTACAGTGTATTTATCAAATTATATCCACAGACCTACATATGAATGCCAAGAGGATACATCTTTTACACAACGAAGAGGAATAAATCTGTGAAGAGAGTACCAGAATACTTGAAGACTGCTGAGATTGCTACTTTATGTAAGTCAGATTTGACAGTAGAAACTGTCCTAATTGACTTATGACCCCTAACTAAAATGGGGCTGATTAAACCTCATGATGGGTGGAACCAAGTGCAGCATTCAGTTAACAATGACAAGATGTATGGGGTTATTTTCATGGACAGCAGAGTTGAAGCAATAATCGAAATAGTCTGACTCATATGGACTTAACGTGTTGTCTGCTTAGGCAAGGTGTCACTAAGAGTGAAATATATGGAAAATCTACCAATCTGTACAAGTGGAAGAATTCCAGACCAAGTGAATGGCAATCTAATTTGAGTCATCAGAACAGAAGCTCACAGCCCCTCAATCAATCCCTAGACAAGCCTGTCTACAGACTCACATCCACTTGAATGAATGAATGGGAGGCAATGTCACCTTGAGGAAGGACCTTGTTAACTGCCAAAAATTTGTACTGTTAATCTGTCTTCCAGCATCCCCAAAGAGATCTACTACCTTTTATGAGAGTGATTATTCATTGGGAAAGAGGAAATCACCAAACTTTTCAGAGATTACTGACACTGACTTTGAATTGACACTGATTCCAGGAGACCCAAAACATCACTGTGGTCCACCAGTCAGAGTGTGGCCATACAAGGGTCAAGTTACCAACAGGATCTTACCACAGATCCATCTCAAAGTGGGTCCATTGCTTCCCTAAAGCTGTCTCATAGTTATTTCCCCAGTTTAAAAATGCATAATAGAAATAGACATACACTGCAACCAGAAAAAAATCCCACATTTGGTCCGTGATATGAGGAATAAGGGCTATTATGTTAGGAAAAGGAGCTCTGGTAGCATAGTGCCTAAGGAACTTGACTGTTAACCAGAAGGCTGGAGATTCAAACCCACCAGCCACTCCTCAGAAGGAAGGTTGGGCAATCTACTTCCATAGTGATACTGCCTCGGAAACCCAAGGAGGGATCATTATGAGTGGGGGCTGACTCCACGCACAACAACAACAACATTTTAGGAAAAGCTAAGTGGAAGCCATTAGAACTGCCTCTATTTAAGAAAATAGTAAACCAAAAGTAACATTGCATTCCTGAAGGTATTACAGAGATTAATGTCACCATCAAAGACTCGAAACTGAAGGGGTGATGATTCCCACCACATCCCCATTTAACTCCTCAATTTGGCTTGTGCAAAGAAAAGATAGATCTTGGTGAATGACTGTGGATTATTTTAATTGTAGTAGTTAAGATTATGTGTCAACTTGGCTGGGCCTGATTTTGAGTAGCTGGCAGCTGGATGTAGTTACTCCCTCTTATGGGACTGGTGATCAATTCCATGGTGGAATATGCTTTGAGCAGCTGAGTGGCTGCCTTAGGGATGTGGTTTGCTTCCAGTATATAAGAAGAAGCTTTGAGAAAGGTCTCTGAGCTTCTTGACACACTTAGATCCTGCATTTGCAAAAGTCTTCATTCAGCAGCCTGCCATGTCACCTGCTGATCTTGGGATTATTTCTAGACTGGTACTGGTAGCCTGCCATGTTGCTTGATAATCATGAGACTGTGCCATTTTACTTGTTGACCTTAGGATTTTCAGCTACAGCAGCCAGCAACTGCCTGAGTTAAGAGAAGCAGCCAGTTCCAGTGGGCTGGGTACAAAGCTGAAGACCTCCACCTAGATCCTACAGCTCAAGGGACCTCCACCTAGCTCCTACAGCTGGCACTTTGAACTTGGACTTCTAGCGTCCTAAACTGTACGAGAATAAATCCTTGTTTGTTAAAGCCATCCATTTGTGGTATGTCTGTTATAGCAGCACTAGAGAACCAATACATAAACTTAACATGGTAAGGACTCAAACTGCAGCTGCTGTTCCAGATGTCGTTTCATTGCTTGAGTAAATTAATACATCTTTTGGTACCTGGTATGCAGCTATCAACCTAGCCTATGCATTTTTCTCAATTCTGGTTTTGAATGATCACAAAAAGTTTGCCTTCAGCTAGCAAGACCAACAATATACCTTCAGGGTCCACCTTCAGGCTATATCAACTCTCCAGCACTATGTCATAATTTAGTCCACAGGGATACTGATCTCTTTTCCAGTCTGAAACATGTCACACTAATGCTTTACATTCATGACATTATGCTGATTGGACTGGGTAAAGAAGAAGTA
>NW_006921802.1:5075931-5082839 GCF_000298275.1 Orycteropus afer afer
GATTTCCCTCTCCTCACCTGCAGCTGACTGCTCCTCTGTCAGGGTTCCTGGCTTTTAATCCCCTTTCTCCTGCTCTCCCACCCTGCTGCTTTGGGGGTGCCTGAGTTCCCTCTCCTCACCTGGATCCCTGTGGCTGACTGCTCCTCTGTCTTGGGTCTTGGCTTTTTATCCCCTTTCTCCTGCTCTCCTGCCCTGCTACTTTGGGCATGCCTGAGTTCCATTTAATCCCCTTTCTCCTGCTCTTCCACCCTGCTGCTTTGGGTGTGTCTGAGTTCCCATACCTCACCTGGATCCCTGCAGCTGACTGCTCCTCTGTCCTGGTTCCTGCCTTTTTATCCCCTTTCTCCCACTCTCCCACCCTGCTGGTTTTTGCAAGCCTGAGTTCCTTCTCCTCACCTGGATCCCTGCGGCTGACTGCTCCTCTGTCTGGGTTCCTGGCTTTTAATCCCCTTTCTCCTGCTCTACTATCCTGCTTCTTTGGGCATGCCTGAGTTCCCTTTCCTCACCTGGATCCCTGAGGCTGACTCAAAAGTGAAGGATAAGTTATTGCATCTGGCCCATCCTACAACTAAGAAGTCCTGGTAGGCCTCTTTGGATTTTGAAGATAACATATCCATCATTTGGATGTGCTACCCTAGGCTATTTATCAAGTAACTTGAAAAGTTGTTAGTTTTGAGTGTGACCCAGAACAAGAGAAGTCTCTACAACAGGTTCAAGTTGTGGAATATATCCTGCCACTTGGGCCATATGATCTAGCTGAACCAATTGCAATTGAAGAGGCAGTGGCAGGTAGAAATGCTGTATAGAGTCTCTGACAGACCCCTATTGGTGAATCACAGCACAGACACTTAGGATTTTGGAGCAAAACCCTGCCATCCTTTTTAGATGACTACTCTTCTTTTGAAAAATTGTTTTTTCTTGTTACTGGTGCTTAGTAGAAGCTGAACACCTACCCATAGGCCCCCAAGTTACCATAAAGACTGAGCTGCCCATCATGAACTAGAGTCTGACCCACAGAGTTTTATTGGACATGTACAGAAACTTTTCATTAAGTAGACATGTTATATATGAGATCGGGCTCAAGCAGGACCTGAAAGAACAAGTATGCTGTGTGAGAAAGTGGCCCAAGTGCCTATGGTTTCCACTCCTATCATATTACTTTCCATCTCCCAGTCTTCATCTACAGCCTTCTGGGAAGTTCCTTATGATAAGTTTACTGAGGAAAAGAAAACTCATGCCTTCCTTACAGATGGTTCTGTTCATTATGTAGGCACCGCTTTAAAGTGGACAACAGCAGCAGTGCAGCTTTTCTCTAGGATCTCCATGAAAGAGAGTGGTGAAGGGAAATCCTCCCAATAGGTAAAACCTGGAGCAGTGTATCTGATTGTTCACTTTGCTTGGAAGGAGAAATGTCCAGATGTCTGATTTTATACTGATTCACAGGTTGTGGCCAATCATTTGCCTGGGTGGTCAGAGGCTTGGAAGGAACGTAGTTGGAAAATTGGTTACAAAGAAATATGGGAAAGAAGTATGTGGATAGACGTCTCTGAATGGGCTAAAGAAGTGAAGATATTTGTGTCTCATGTGAATATTCACCAAAAGGTTGCCTCAGCAGAGGAGGATTTAAACAATCAAGTGGATAGAATGACACATTCTGTGGAAACAAGTTATCCTCTTTCCACAGCCACTCCTGTCCTTGCTCAGTGGGCCTATGAATGAAGTTGGCATGGTGGCAGGGATGGAGGTTATGTATGGGTTCAGCAACATAGACTTCCACTCACTAAGGCTGATTTGGCTGCATCCACTGCTGAGTGCCCAATCTGCCAGAAGCAGAGGTCAACACTAAGTCACTGATTTCATGATATGGAATCATTCCTTGAGGTGATCAACCAGCAACCTAGTGGAAGATTAATTACATTGGACCACTTCCATCATGGAAAGTGGAGCATTTTGTTCTTACTGGAGTGAACACTTACTCTAGATACAGATTTGCCTTTCCTGCATATAATGCTTCTGCCAAAACTACCATCCATAGACTTGCAGAATACCTTAGCCACTGTCATGATATCCTACACAGGATCAACTCAGATCAAGAAATTCACTTCACAGCAAATGAATTGTAGCAATAGGTCCGTGCTGATAGAATTTACTGGTCTTACCATGTTCCCCATCATCCTGAAGCAGCTGGTTTGATACAATGGTGGAATAGCTTGCTAAAGACACACTTATTGTGCCAACTATGCAACAATACCTTGCAGAGTTGGGGCAATGTTCTCCAGAAGGAAGTACATGCTCCAAACCAGCTTCCATTATATGGTGCTGTTTCACCAACAATCATGATTCACAGGTTCAGGAACCCAGCAATAGAAATAGGAGTGACACCACTCACTATTACCTCTAGTGACCCACTCACAAAATTTTTGATTCCTGTCCCTGTGACCCTATATTCTGTGGGTGTGGTGGTCTTGGTTCCAAAAAGAGGAATACTCCCAGTTGGAGACATAATGCTGATTCCATTGAACTGTAAGTTAAGAATCACACCTGACCTTCTCATGCCTCTGGATCAACAGGCAAAGAAGGGAGTTATTATATTGTCTAGTGTGATTGTTCCTCATTATCAAGGAGAAACTGGATTAATAGTACATAATAGGGGTAAAGAAGAGTATTCTGAAATACAGGAGATTCTCTAGCACACCTCTTAGTACTGCCATGCCCTGTGATTAAAGTCAATGGAAAAGTACAGCAACCAAATTCTAATATGACTAATAATGTTCCAAATCCTTCAAGAATAAAGTTTTTGGTCACCCTGCCAGGCAAAGAACTATCTCTACCTGAGGTACTTGATGAAGGAAAAGGGAATACAGAATGAGTGGTTGAAGAAGATGATTCTAAATCTCAGCTACAACCTTGTGACTAGTTACAGAAATGAAGACTGTGATTGTTAGGAATATTTCTTCCTTGAAGTTGTGCATTAAATATTTTTGTTTTCTTCATTTATAAAATATAAGATATAAATGGGGCTAATGTGTTTTCAGTTGATGCATGTAAGCTTTATCATTTTAGGCATAAGCATGAGTTTATAATTGTCTTTATTTAGAGATTATGTATGATAGAAAAAGTTGTGTACAAGTGTCATGATGACAAGAGGTACATTATGATAGTTAAGGCTATGTATCAACCTGGCTGTGCCATTATTCTCAGTAGTTTAGCAGTTTTTATGTAGTCATCCCCCATAATGAGATCTGTTATAACATAATCACCTCCATGATGAGATATGCCATGAACAGTCAATATCTTGAAAAGAGTTTCCTCCAGAGTATTGACTGCTTCATATATATATATATATATATATGGATGTCCTGGAAAAACTGCCTGGCTTTTCTCTTGATCTGTATCTTATATCTGGCTCATCATCCCATGACCTCTGGTTCTTGGGAATTGTGGTAGTTAAAGTTGTGTGTCAACTTTGCTAGGCCTGGTTGAGTGGCTAGGTAGCTGGTGGTAGTTATCACCCATGATGGGACTGGCAATCAGTTCCATGGTGGGATCTACCACAAGCAGTTGAGTAGCTGCTTTAGGGATGTGGTCTGCTTCCAGTATATACAAAACAGCCTTGGGAATGGTCTGTAGTTTATGACACACTTGAATCCTGCATGTAGTGAAGTTGTTGTTCAGTAGCCTGCCATGCTCTACCAATCTTGGGATTCATCTGGACTTAAATTAGTAGCCTTCCATGGTGTTTGGTAACATTAAGAATGTGCTTTTTTACTTGTCAACCTTGGGTTACTCAGCCTCAGCAGCCAGAAGCTGTATAAGTGAAGAAAAGCCTTGAGCTTCAGTGGGCTGGAAGCAGGAGGCAAAGCCAAAGCTCAAAGTTGATGGGTTTTCACCCAGCCCCTAGATCCTAGCACTTTGAACTTGGAAATAAAACCTCCAAACTAAAAGAATAAACTCCTATTTGTTAAAGCCATCCCACTTGTGGTGAATTTCTGTCAGAGTGGCACAGAAGTGACCAAAACAGGACTTGAGCCAGCATCCTGTCATATTGCCTGCTGATCTTGGAACTTATTATCCAACACAACCTATGAGCCATCAGCTGGCCATTATACCTGCCTATCTCAGATTCCTTACTCTCTGTAGATCTTGAACCAATAGCTTGCCATCTGACCTGTTGATCTTGGGTTCATCAGCTTCTGCAATTTCATGAGTCAGGAGAAGCCACCAGCCTGATTTCTGACATACAGAAATAGGACTTAACAGCTTTTACAACTTCATGAGCTATTTCTTTGCAATAAATCTCTTTAGCTTCACTGATTTTATGTCCCTAGAGAACCCAGCCTAAGACACCCCCTTCATGTTTGTAATGATGTATATGTGAGAGTTAATGCATCCTACGAAATGATACACAGTATGTTCATTTCAAAACTATGAGATGTGTATGGACACTGTCTTGATTGTGACAATGGCTTCACAAGTATGAGCACATGTCAAAACTTACCAAGTTTTTACACTTTAAATATAGGAAGTTTATTATAAGTCAATTGTACTTCAATTGAAAAAAAAAAAAAAAAGAAGGAGAAGAAGGTACAGAAAATAGAAGATATGATATAACCCAAACATTTAAATCATGTGTCTGAGATCAATTCACTGCATGACAATCGTAGGGAACAATTACTGTAAAGGAAAAAAGCACAAATTTTCCTTTGGATTATTATTATTATTATTTTTAATATTCTTGGTCCACCACTCATCTGTCAGTTTGTCGTATTATGGTGGCTTGTGTGTTGCCGTGAGGCTAGAGGCTATGCCACTGGTATTTGAAATACCAGCAGGATTACCCATGGTGGACAGGTACAGCTTCCAGACTAAGAGAGACTCGGAAGAAGGAAAGGTCCATCCATTTCTCAAAGAAATGACCAGTGAAAACCTTATGAATAACAGTGAAACTCTGTATGATATATTACTGGAAAAATTTATGAATAGCCTTAAAACTTTGTCTGATATGGAGTGAGAAGATGAGCTCTTCAAGTTGGAAGGCACTTAAAATATGACTGAGAAAGAGCTACTTCCTCAGAGTAGAGTCAACCTTAATTATGTGAATGGAGTAAAGCTTTTGGCACCTCCATTTGCTGATGGGCCATGATTCAAAAGAAAAGAAACAGTTGCAAGCATCCATTAATGATCAGAACATGGAATGCATGAAGTATGAATCTACAAAAATTGGAAGTTGTCAAAACTGAAATGGAAACTATGAAGATTGATATCCTAGGCATTAGTAAGCTAAAATGGACTGGTTTGGGCCATTTTGAATGAGACAACTGTATTATTTACTATGCTAGGAATGACAAGTTGAAGAGGAATGGTGTGACATTCATTGTCACAAGAATGTTTCAAGATCTATCCTGAAGTACAATGCTGTCAGTGACAGAATAATATCCATACATCTACACGGAAGACCAGTTAATACTACTGTTATTCAAATTTATTCACCAAACACCAAAGCCAAAGATGAAGAAATTGAAGATTTTTACCAACTTCTGCAGTCTAAAATTGACAAATATTCAATCAAGAAGTGTTA
Source organism: Orycteropus afer afer (assembly GCF_000298275.1). Classification (NCBI taxonomy): domain Eukaryota; kingdom Metazoa; phylum Chordata; class Mammalia; order Tubulidentata; family Orycteropodidae; genus Orycteropus; species Orycteropus afer. The sequence continues at coordinate 5,081,510 of NW_006921802.1, forward strand.
ATTATCACTGGTGACTGGAATGCAAAATGGAAACAAAGAATCACCAGTAATTGGAAAATATGGCCTTGATGATAGAAATAATGCTGGAGATCACATGATAGAATTTTGCAAGACCAATGACTTATTCATTGTAAATATCTTTTGCCAGCAAAACAATTGATGGCTATATGTGTAGACTTTGCCAAATGGAGTACACAGGAAACAAATAGACTACATCTATGGAAGGAGGATATGGAGAAGCTTAATATCTTCAGGCAAAACAAGGCCAGTAACTGACTGTGGAACAGCCCATCAACTATTCATATGCAAGTTCAAGTTGAAGCTAAAGACAATTAAAACAATTCCCTGGGAGCCAAAATATGAGGCTGATTATATCCATCATGAATTTAGAGATCATCTAAATAGATTTGATGCATTGAACACCAAAGACCAAAAACCAGAAGAATTATGGTATAATGTCAAGAACATGATCCACAAAGAAAGCAAAAGGTCATTAAAAAGAAAAGAAAGGAAGAAAAGGCCAAAACAGATGTCAGAGGAGACTCTGAAACTTGCCCTTGCTAAAGCAAATGGAAGAAATGTCAAGATAAGAGAGCTGAACAGAAGATTTCAAAGAGCAGCTTGAGAAGACAAAGGCAATTATTATAATGAAATGTGGAAAGACCTGGAGTTAGAAACCCAAAAGGGAAGAACATGCTCAGGATTTCTCAAGGCGAAAGAACTGAGGAAAAAAATTCAGCCTCAGGTTGCAATATTGAAAGATTCTTTGGGCAAAATATTGAATGATGCAGGAAACATCAAAAGAAGATTGAAGGAACACATAGAGTCACTGTACCACAAAGAATTGGTCCATGTTTATCCATTTCAGGAGGTGACCTATGATGAAGAACCAATGGTATTGAAGGAAGAAATTGAAGCTGCAGTGAAGGAAGTGGTGAAAAACAAGGCCCCAGGAACTGACAGAACACCCATTGAGATGTTTCAACAAATGGATGCTGTGCTGGAGGCACTCAATTTTCTATGACGAGAAATTTGGAAGACAGCTACCTGGCTAACTGACTGGAAGAGATCTATATTTATACTCATTCCAAAGAAAGGTGACCCCACAGAATGTGGAAATTAGCAAATAATATTAATATCACACACAAGTAAAGTCTTACTGAAGATAATTTAAAAATGGTTGCAGAACTATATTGACAGAGAACTTCCAGAAATGCAAGCTGGATTCAGAAGAGGATGTAGATCAAAGGATATAATTCCTGATGTCAGATGGATCTTGGCTGAAAGCAAAGAATACCAGAAAGATGTTTACTTGTGTTTTATTGACTAT
>NW_006921802.1:5082939-5084863 GCF_000298275.1 Orycteropus afer afer
CTCTATTTAAGAAAATAGTAAACCAAAAGTAACATTGCATTCCTGAAGGTATTACAGAGATTAATGTCACCATCAAAGACTCGAAACTGAAGGGGTGATGATTCCCACCACATCCCCATTTAACTCCTCAATTTGGCTTGTGCAAAGAAAAGATAGATCTTGGTGAATGACTGTGGATTATTTTAATTGTAGTAGTTAAGATTATGTGTCAACTTGGCTGGGCCTGATTTTGAGTAGCTGGCAGCTGGATGTAGTTACTCCCTCTTATGGGACTGGTGATCAATTCCATGGTGGAATATGCTTTGAGCAGCTGAGTGGCTGCCTTAGGGATGTGGTTTGCTTCCAGTATATAAGAAGAAGCTTTGAGAAAGGTCTCTGAGCTTCTTGACACACTTAGATCCTGCATTTGCAAAAGTCTTCATTCAGCAGCCTGCCATGTCACCTGCTGATCTTGGGATTATTTCTAGACTGGTACTGGTAGACTGCCATGTTGCTTGATAATCATGAGACTGTGCCATTTTACTTGTTGACCTTAGGATTTTCAGCTACAGCAGCCAGCAACTGCCTGAGTTAAGAGAAGCAGCCAGTTCCAGTGGGCTGGGTACAAAGCTGAAGACCTCCACCTAGATCCTACAGCTCAAGGGACCTCCACCTAGCTCCTACAGCTGGCACTTTGAACTTGGACTTCTAGCGTCCTAAACTGTACGAGAATAAATCCTTGTTTGTTAAAGCCATCCATTTGTGGTATGTCTGTTATAGCAGCACTAGAGAACCAATACATAAACTTAACATGGTAAGGACTCAAACTGCAGCTGCTGTTCCAGATGTCGTTTCATTGCTTGAGTAAATTAATACATCTTTTGGTACCTGGTATGCAGCTATCAACCTAGCCTATGCATTTTTCTCAATTCTGGTTTTGAATGATCACAAAAAGTTTGCCTTCAGCTAGCAAGACCAACAATATACCTTCAGGGTCCACCTTCAGGCTATATCAACTCTCCAGCACTATGTCATAATTTAGTCCACAGGGATACTGATCTCTTTTCCAGTCTGAAACATGTCACACTAATGCTTTACATTCATGACATTATGCTGATTGGACTGGGTAAAGAAGAAGTATTGATGATTATAGATATACTGGTAAGACATTATCTTGCTAGAGGGTGGGAAATTAATCCAACAAAAATTCAGATGCCTTCTGCATCAATGAAATTTCTAGGGATCTAGTGGTGCGGGGCATGTAGAGACATCCCTACTAAAGCAAAGGATTTTGTTGTTGTTGTTAGGTGCTGTCGAGTCATTTCTGACTCATAGTGACCCCATACACAGCGGAATGAAACACTGCCTGATGCCGCACCAGCTCCACGATCCCTACTATACTTGAGTCCATCATCACAGCCACTGTGTCAATCCATCTAGTTGAAGGCCTCCCCCTCTTTCGTCAACCCTCTACCTTACCAAGCATGACATCCTTCTCCAAGGAATGGTCCCTTCTGACAACATGACCAAAATAGGTGAGACAAAATCTGGCCATTCTCACTTCCAGGGAGCATTTTGGGTGCACTTCCTCCAGGACAGATCTGTTAGTTCTTTTAGAAGTCTATGGTACTTTCAGCATTCTTTGCGAGCACCGCAACTCAAAAGCATCAACTCTTCTTCAGTCTTCCTTATTCATTGTCTAGCTCTCACATGCATACGAGGCGATTGGAAATAACATGACTTATGTCAGGCACACCTTAGCCCCCAAGAAGACACCCTTGCTCCTCAGCACTTGAAACAGTTCCTTCCCGGTTGACTTTCCCAATGCTACACGTGGTCTAATGTCCTGACTGCTATTTCCATTGGCATTGATTGTAGAACCAAGCAACGTGAATTCCTGGACAACCTCAATCTTCTCTCCATTTATTGTGATGCTGCTCATTGG
>NW_006921802.1:5084963-5087454 GCF_000298275.1 Orycteropus afer afer
AAAAAAAAAAAAAAAAGACTAGGATTATTCATCTGGTAGAGATTGGTGGAACACTTGAGACTATCGTCCTTAGTAACCCTGCAAGCCTAGAACTGAACTAACTCTCATGGCTCAACTTTCAACCAAATAATAGACAGGACTACAAGGTGAGCAATAACACCAGGGAGGCACAAACTCCTTAGAACAATCAATCACATGAAATCAAAAGCAGTATTTGCCCAGGGATAAAGCTCAGAAGTTGGGAAAAGATAGGAAAGAAGGACAAATGGAAACAGTAAACACAGGGAGGAAGTGAGAAGAATGCTGTTACATTGTGGAGTTTGCAATCAATGTCATAAAACAAAGTGCATATGAGTTGTTGAATGGAAAACCAATGTGCTCTGTAAATTTCACTCAAATTACAATAAAAATTTTTTTTTTAATAATTGTATTTTATTTTGTATCTATTTTGAAATAAAATTAATTATATCAATGCATTTTTACACTATGGAGCAGAAATAATTATGAATATTGTTTTTGTGAAGATAAATTATTCTAACAATTTTTACTACATGAAATATTTTATCACAAAATTGTCTTGGGCACTTTTGTGATTTGTGTATAAATCTTATTTAAAAACTTAAATTAAAAAGGTAAACAGGATAAAATAAGGTTATAGATAGGACAGAGAAAATATGTTTCTTGATTAAATCTATATTACATATCTGAAAACATAATTTATGACAATTTCTTTGTATGGAAGAAGAATTTTATAATGTTTTGATCCATTAAATAAAGAATGATTTCCTAAGGTTTGAAGCCATAAGAATCATGAAAAAGAGATATCATTCTTCCATTCCTATCATGTGTATAGTAAATTTTAAAAATGGCAAGGTAGTTAATCTAAAACCATTAAAGATATTTCCAAAACCTTACACTTGATTCAAATATATTATGTATTATATAGTGAATTTACCAAAAGGAAAAAAAGTGAAAAGAGAGTCATCCATTTTCTAAAATCAAGTAGTTGAATAGTTATCTTCATTAGTGATTTAAGTACAATCCTACTTGAAACAGATAAATGAACTAAATCACTTCTTGGTATCTCTTTCAGTAATATAATTCTGTGATAACATTCAATATTTGTAGAGAAAGCATATTCTTTATGCAAAAATCGATATTCAGAAATGAAAGGAATTTTTAAGTCATCTAGTTCAGGGGTCAGTAAACTATTGCCTGTTGCTTGTTTTCATTAGCAAAGTCTTATGAACCTTTACTTTTATCATAAAACAGCCACTCTCATAGTTAACCATTCTAAGTGTTGTCTATGGCTGCTTTTGCACTGCAATGGAAAAGTTGAATAGTTGCAATTTAAACAGGATAATCAATAAAGTAAAAAAGTTTACTACCTAGCCCTTCATTTATTAGCTAGTCTACCCCTGATCTAGTTCATCCACTTCATTTTAATGATGTAGAAACTGAACTCCTGAGTAACTTCCCTATGGTCACTTAGAAAAAAGCAGTCCTTAGTCTCTTGGTGATTCAAACAATTAACCAGCATGGCTGCTAACTTGAAATGTTGGCAATCCAAGAACACCCAGAGATGCCTTGAAGGAAAGGCTTGGCTATCTACTTAAAAAAAAAAAAAAAAAAAAAAAATCAGCTGTTGGAAAACAGTTCTACTCTGATACATATGGTGTTGCCGTGAATGAGAATTGGGGCGCTCTGGTAACATAGTGCCTAAGGCACATGACTGCTAACCAGAAGGCTGGCGGTTCAAACCCACCAGCCACTCCTCGGAAGGAAGATGGGGCAATCTACTTCCGTAGTGATACTGCCTTGGAAACCCAAGGAGGGATCGCTATGAGTCGGGGCCGAATCGACGGCGCATAACAACAACAACAGCAACAACAACCTTAAAAGTAGTCCCTGAATTTATATGTAGGTCTTCTGTTGACAGATTCAATGAAGTTTTCTTTACATCAATCAGCTTCTCTTAAATACAAAATAATGTGTTTGATGATCCTAAGTATTTTTTATATGACTATATGATCCTTTTGTAAGTAGTAGTTGTGCTCCCTCACCCATTTCATTCTTTTCCCTTGAAATTAAGACAATATTAGAAAAAATGAAATAACTGAAACAAGACCCATATACTTTTGGTCCTTAGGTTGTCAGTATTTCTAAATAACAGAAACAAAGTGACTGGGACACATGACATACATTACTGGACTTTTATTGTCAAATAAGTTTTTATTTTCTCTAATTGAATCCAAATTGTTTGCTACCCACTAACACCTCAGGACCTCAGACAGTCAGCTGTCACACCCAAGGCTGGCGGTTCAAACCCACCAGCAGCTCCCTGCCAGGTAGCCGGGCCATCTCTTATTTAAGAGCCCTGGTAGCATAGTGCCTAAGGCACTTGACTGCTAACCAGAAGGCTGGTGGTTCAAACCCACCAGCCATTCCTTGGAATGAAGATTGAGCAATCTACTTCTGTAGTGATATTGCC
>NW_006921802.1:5088384-5107862 GCF_000298275.1 Orycteropus afer afer
GATGTCAGATGGATCTTGGCTGAAAGCAAAGAATACCAGAAAGATGTTTACTTGTGTTTTATTGACTATGCAAAAACATTCAATTGCATGGATTGTAACAAATTATGGATAACATTGAGAAGAATGGGAATTCCAGAACACTTAATTTTTCTCATCAGGAACCTGTGTATAGACCAGGATACTGTCATTCAAACAGAACAAAGGGGTACTGCATGATTTAAAATCAGGAAGGGAGCGTGTCAGGGTTGTATCCTTTCACCATACTTATTCAATCTGTACACTAAACAAATAATTTGAGAAGATGGACTAGATGAAGATTGTGGCATCAGGATTGCAGGAAGACTCATTACCAGCCCATGTTATGCAGACAACACAACTCTGCTTGCTGAAAGTGAGGATGACTTGAAGCTTTTACTGATGAAAATTAAAGACTTAGGTCTGCAGTATAGATTACATCTCAACATAAAGGAAACGAAAATCCTCATAACTGGACCAATAAGCAGCATCACGATAAATGGAGAAAAGATTGAAGTTGAAGATTTCATATAACTTGGTTTTGCAATCAATATCAATAGAAACAGCAATCAAGATCAGACTGTGTATTGCACAGGCCAAATCTGCTGCAAAAGAACTCTTTCAAGTGCTGAAGAGCAAAGATGTCTCCTTGAAGATTAAGGTGTGCCTCACCCAAGCCATGGTATTTTCTATCACCTCATATGCATTTGAGAGCTGGACAAGGAACAAAGAAGACCAAAGAAGAGTAGATGCTTTTGAGTTATGGTGTTGACGAGGAATAATGAAAGTACCATGGATTGTCAGAGGAACAAACAAATCTGTCCTGGAGGAAGTGCAACCAGAATGCTCCTTGGAAGCGAGAATGGCCAGACTTCGTCTCACCTATTTTGGTCATGTTGTCCAAAGGGATCATTCTGTGGAGAAGGATGTCATGCTTGGTAAAGCTGAGGGTCAGTGAAAAAGAGGAAGGCCCTCAACGAGATGGATTGACACTGTGGCTGCAATTACGGGCTCAGGTATAGCAAGGATTGAGAGGCTGGCTCAGGAATGGGCAGTATTTCATTCTGTTGCACATAAGGTCACTATGAGTCAGAGCTGACTTGATGGCTCCTAACAACAACAACATTCTTGTTGCTTAACTGAAAAATAAAAGGAATGACTTTATTTTGTATCTTGTAATGGTAAACATTGTGATGAAATGATTTAAGTTAGATGCAAAAATGAGTCACAAACACAAGTACTGTTGACGTCAAATACTATATAATTATCTGAAACTCTGACTAATTAGTTTAGCACAGAAAATTACAGTTGTAAAACAAATTGATTAGGACAAACTTGTGCATTAATTCTAAAATGTAGACACATGAAAATTACAATATAATAAAAGTAAAGAATAGCAAGACAGAATGGGCCTGTTTTTCCTGTTTGGGGTCAAATGAAATGGTTTTCTTTCAAGAATCTAAATTCTACTTTAATTAGTATATCAAAGGAATCAGACTTACAATGAAAACTTTAGTCTCACAAAAATTCTACAATGAAAGTAGATTTGAAAAAAATAATTACTTATGTTTCTAAAATAATGAAGAGTTTTCTAGGGAAAGAGATAATGTTTGCTTAGTCTGGGTGTTGAATGCCTGTTCAAAATACTATATTGATAATTTCTGAATTTTCCAGCTTCTTTCTTTCTATATTTCCTCTCAAGGATTAGTGTTAACTTCTGGGAGGGTGCTCAAACTGCTCTTAGAACTATCTTTTATATTTTACCATCTTTTATCTTTTATCTTTTACCATCACTGTCTGGCAAAATGGTAAGACATCAAGAGATATTATGAAATATAATTCTTCAACATGCACAATAAATTAAAAGAACAATTTATACTTCCATTAGGAGTTCCAGTGGCGTAGTTTCTAAGGCATTTTACTGCTAACCAGAAGTCTGGCAGTTCAAACCCACCAGCTGCTCCTCGGAAGGAAAATTGGCAGATCTACTTCTGTAGAGGTACCTCTGGTAAACCCAAGGAGGTGTCATTATGAATCAGACGAGTACACAGCAGTAAACTTGGTTTTTGCATCTCTGATTACATAAAGGAAAAGGGATGATCATATCACTGAAGTTACAAATTATGTACAAGATTCATCCAAGCTAGCATTTTCGTTCAGGGTGAATTAATGGCTCATTAACTCTGTTATCCATAATACTCCTTACATGGTTTTACTATTCATGTATTTTAAATTGTGGATGGATTGATTGTTACACAATTCTAAATAATTACTTTTAAAAATTATGAATGATGGCATATAAGATGGGCATATTTATTAAAATTAGTTTTTTAGCGATATGGGGATTTAAAAAGGAAAAAAATTCTTAAAGAGAAGTTTTTCAAATTATATTGTAATTATAATAATCAAGCAATTAGATTTTTATAGCATTTTAAAATCACAGCTGTTGGGAAACTATATACATTCAATATTGGTTTCCGTTCTTTTCTAAAGCCTGAACTGATATGTCATGTACACATTCAAGAAGAAATGTAAAACCTTTTTCATGTCAACCATTCCCCTAGATTTGAGATGATGAAACTTTCTTGATCAAAATAAAGATTACATTAATCTTTAGTTTTGAAACATGCTCTTAAATCAGCCTACATTGGATTTGGTTATATTTAAATCTTTAAATAAACATGGCTGGATTTGTGTTGAATGATTAAATAGCTTTGTTCATGTTGGTTTTACTATGAAATAAATATTAATATAAACTGCACAGAAGGTCATAAATTGAAAAATTCAAGTTTCCTTTTTCATCTTCCCTACCTGATCTTCCTCTCCAGAAGTAAACACCTTAATGAATTTCTGTGTATCTTTTCCAGTTATTTTCTATGCATATACACGTAGGTTTTATAGTGTTAAGCCCTGCAAAGGAGAATAGGTGACAGTGTCAGCTAGGAATCAAAATGGAATGTTTTAGATAAACCGAGGCAAAATTTAATTCCATAAAACACAATTACTAAACACCTCCTCTATGCAAACTACTGTGCTAAATTTTGCAAAAGTTACAAAAATGGAGAAGTCACATGGGCCTTGCCTTCACTTGGTATGCTTTTCTGTAATGTATAAGGACAAATGCATTGTAAAAACAGAGTGTTATACAGTATAAGAGGAGCTATGGTAGCATAGTGCCTAAGGCACTTGACTGCTAATCAGAAGGCTGGCGGTTCAAACCCACCAACCACTCCTCGGAAGGAAGGTTGGGCAATCCTACTTCCGTAGTGATACTGCCTCGGAAACCCAAGGAGGGGTCGCTATGAGTCGGGGCCGACTAGACGGCAAATAACAACAACATACAGTATAAGAGAATATGTTAGAGTAAATGACAGGAGAATTCTAGGGTGATGAGTTTTCTTTTTTAATTATATAGTCATGGATGTCTGACATTGTATAGCATATTTAGGAAAGTTTAGGGTGCATGAATTTGTTTGGCAATCAATAAGGTTGGAAAGATAGGTTGTGGTGGTTAAATTTGTATGTCAACTTGGCTAGGCCTGGTTGAGTGGCTGAGCAACTGGTGGTAGTTATTCCCCATGATGAGACTGGCAATCAACTCCATGGTGGGATCTACCACAAGCAGCTGAGTAGCTGCCTTTGGGATGTGGTCTGCTTCCTGTATATAAGGAGAAGCTTTGGGAATAGTCTCTAGCTTATGACACCCTTGGATCCTGTGTGTAGCCGTGTCATTGTTCAGCAGCCTGCCATGCTCTGCCAACCTTGGGACTTACAATGGACTTGAATTAATGACTTGCTGTGTGGCTTGATAACATCAGGATTGTGCCATTTTATTTGTTGACCTTGGGCTTGTTAGCCTCAGCAGCCAGTAGCTGTCTGAGTGAAGAGATGCCTCTAGCTTCAGTGGGCCATGAGCAAGTGGCAGAGCTACAGCCCAATGTTAAGGGGCTTTCACACAGCCCCTAGAGCCTGACACTTTGAACTCAGACTTCTAGCCTCCTGAAATGTAAGAGAATAAACTCCTGTTTGTTCAGACCATCCCACTTGTGGTATATTCTTGTCAGAGTAGCACCAGGTAACCAGAACATAGGTAGAGGCCATATTGTAGACTGTACACAGTAGCCAAAGTGGTAACATTAATAGTTATTTTCCGTAAAATTGTCAGCATTGGGTGTGTATTTTAGAATACTATCTCCAGTAGAGAGTAGAATAGATCAGAGATGGAAAAGATTAAGACGAGTAAAATAGGAATTTTTTGTGATCATCCAGGCAAGATTTTAAAAGGGCCCATTAAATGGGAGCCGTAACAAGATTTAACTGAGAGAGACTTCAAAATAAAAGGACTGATTTTAATATAAGGTCTGAGTGTTTGAGTTTGGGGTGTGAAGTTTAAGGAAACTTGAAGCAGCTGCAATATTTCCTGCTTGAATGATTGTGTCCATGTTGAAGTTATTAATTAAGAAAGGGAATATAGAAGAAGTAGCTGGAGCAGAATGGGGAAGCTTAATGAACTTGGCTTTGAAATGCTAAATTTGAATTGTCTATAGGGCCTTCACACAAATCATCCTAGAAGCAAACCATGGGACATTTTAGTTAATTGAATGGGAAGAACTCAGAGCCATAAATTTATAGACCATTTGCATATAGTTGATATACACAGAAAGATAGTTTAAATTGGAAAGAGGTCCAAGAAATAAACACATCCACCAGGAAGAAAATACTGAAGAGGAAGAAGGAAATGAAGGATACAGGAGAGAGCTCTATGCATAAAGGAAGAAAAATAGCAAACAGATCCCGAACATGTAAGCCTCTCACTAGCTCACACCCTCTCAGGATCACTTCTTAGCTGGGAAAATTTCAAAGCCTTCTCTTGTTATTTTTCACTTAGGTACTGATTTTTGGTCTACCTCCCCACTTCTTAACTAACAGCAGCCACTTCTTTACTCAGATTCCCATCTTTCAGATACACTCAGAATAGATTTTAATTTGTTTTTGGTTTTCCTTTTGTCCTTACAGATTACAATTTCTTTTGGGTTTAAAAAAGCTTCTAATCCCTTCTCTTCCCTCCCTTTCACAAGAAAGCCCTTCTTTGCCTTTTTTACACTATTAAGCTCATACAGTACTTATCCTTCTGTGATTGATTTATTTCACTCAGCATAATGTCCTCCAGGCTCTTCCATGTTGTGAGATGATTCATGTATCCCGTATCCCTCATTGTTCTTTAATGTAGCATAGTATTCCACTGTGTGCATGTACCACAATTTGGTTATCCTCTAATTCATTGATGGGCATTTAGGTTGTTTCCATCTCTTTGCTATAGTGAATTGTGCTGCGATGAACATAGGTGTACTTATGTCTGTTCATGTGCTGCCTCTAACCTCTTTAGAATATATTCCTAGTAATGGAATTGCTGGTCAAATGGTATTTCTATTTTCAGTTTTTTACAGAAATGCCATAACATATGCGACAGTGGTTGTACCATTTTACAATCCCACCAGCAGTTCACAAGAGTTCCAATCTCTCTGCAACCTCGCCAGCATTTGTTATTTTCTGATCTGTTGAACTTTGTAATTATTGCTGGGGTGAGATGATATCTCATCATCATTTTGATTTGCATCTCTCTAATGACTAAGGATCGTCATCAATTTCTCATGTGTTTGTTGGCCGTCAGTATATCATCTTTGGTAAAGTGTCTATTCAAGTCTTCTGCCCATTTGTGAATTGGGTTATTTGTCTTCTTGGTGTTGAGGTGTTGAAGTTGCTATATATTTTGGAGATAAGTCCTTTAGCAGATATATCATACACTATGGGAGAGAGATCCAATTGATCTACCATCTCAGGATCAGGTGTACCGGGGGAAACCAGATTCAAATGGCACAACAAAACATATAAAAGCCTTGTTCCACATCCTACATTGGTGAGTAGTGACTAGGGTCTTAAAAGCTTTCAAGCAGCCATCTAAGATGCATCTAATTGTCTCCTAGCATTGGAAGCAAAGAAGACTGCAAAAAAACAAGGATATTTGTAAGCAATCAGCCCTAGGACACTATGGCACTCAAGACCAGAACTAGATGGTGCCTGGCTACCAATGCCAACAACTCAGGAAAGGATGAAAACTGGAGATCCTGGATAGAGTGGGAGGTAAAACATGGAACAAAATCAAAAAATTCGATAATGACCAGAATTACTGATAGGATGGAGTCTGGTGAGACCCCCAATACTGTGGCCCTGGAATACATTCTGCATCTGAAATAAAACTCACTCTCAGGGTCTGGCTTTCAGATCAATAGTTAACAAGATGTACAAGCAGACCACTCAACCCAGGGTGATGCACCCACATACTCTATGGAAATACATCCCTTGGAGCAATAGACCATGGGGCACCAGAGTGGCAACATTCACACAGAGGTAATGCAGGACAAACAAGAATGCATAACTATGAAGGACACAGGAGGAAGTTTACTGGGCAGGGAGGAGACTGACTTAGGGTTGGGCATGGTAAATTGGGAGTGAAACTAAATGTACACATAACATTGAATGTAAAACAAACTCTTTAATTAATTAATTTAGAAAAAAGAGCTTTTAATTGCTAAACACTACATAAGAAGACAAAGGGATTTTTTAAATTACAAGTAATAGGAAGTTATCAACATTAAAAATGAAATTGTGAATGTTTTTAACTTTATAATTCATCATCTTCTTTGAAATACAAAGGAAAGAAAACTAATGATTCTTAGCCACCTTCACTGATTCAATTCTTAGAATTTTCTTCTCTCCAACAGCTTTTTCTAATATTTCAATTGTCTTTTTATTCCAGAGACTATTTCTCCAAATCTTTCCCAATTCCTTTGACTGTATCCTTCCCTATAATTACACTAAGGAGCTCCAGTGGTGCAGTGGTTAAGGTATTCAGCTGCGAACCAAAAGGTCTGCAGTTCAAGGTCAGCAGTTTGAACACACCAGCTGCTCCACTGCTTCTGTAAAGATTTATAGTCTTGGAAACTATAGGGTAGTTCTACTTTGTCCTATATGGTCACTGTGAGTCAGAATTCAGAATTGGCTTGATAGGAATGGATTTTAGATTTTTACCTTTATGCATTGAAGTCTCCAAATAAGTCAATATTAGATGACTGGCCCCTACTGTGAGATGGATTCACATCTCAGAGATTATCACATAATCAATGTCTATGGCTTAATGAAGGAGAAGACCTGGTGTTATTCCTGACATTAGTCAGGCATAGCGTACCAAATGAGTGTTAGAGATTTTTCTCTTCTCCACGTTTTATTTCAATGTCAACAACAATAAACTTTTACTGACTCTGTACTGTGCACATCACTGTGAAATAAGGGGAAATACCAGCTATGCTTTCTGATCTCAAATAGTTTACACGCTACACAATGAAGAATAATGATGCATAAATATCATAGATCAATGATCATTAAGTAGTATAATCAGGCTCAAGAATGTAAAGAATATGAAGAATGTAACACTATTGGAAGGTTATCTTGGAGATAACCTGAATAACATAGAGATAACATAAAAATATAATATATACTAAAAGAGAAATCCCCAAATCATGCAGAATGAAATAGGTATTTAACAAATATTATTTGAATAAGTGCTTGGCAATTTGAGGGAAAAACTCAATTGAGACTCATGTCTCACACCGTAAATCAAAGTAATTCTATTTAAAGAGTTAATTATTCTTTAAATATTGATGACTCATAGCTACCTAATGTGTGAAGAGTAGAACCACTCCATAGGGTTTTCAAGGCTGTGACTGCAGAAGTAAATTGCTAGGCTTGTCTCCAAATGTACTTCTGGGTTAATTCAAACAACAAAATTGTCAGCTAGTAGTTGAGAGCTTAACAGTGTGCTCTACCTAGGGATCCTATAGACACAAATAGATTATATATATCATGGTAGTTAAGCTTGTGTGTCAACTTGGCTGGGCCTGGTTGAGTGACTGGGCAGCAAGATGTAGTATTCTATCCAGCTGGTAGTGATGAGACTGGTAATCAACTCCATGGTGGAATCTACTGTGAGCAGGTGAGTAGCTGCCTTAGGGATATGGTCTGCTACCTGTTTATAAGGAGATGCCTTGGGGAATGGTCTCTAGGTTATGGCAGGCTTGAACCCTACATGTAGCCATGTCATTGTTTATCAGCCTGCCATGCTCTGCCAACCTTGGGACTTTCGATGGACTTGAAGTAATGGCCTGCCGTGTGGTTTGGTTACATCAGGACTATGTCTTTTTACTTGTTAACCTTGGGCTTGTCAGTCCCAGCATCCAGCTGGGATCCTGAGAGAAGAAAGCCCATAGCTTCAATGGGCCAGGGACAGGAGGGAGAGCTGAAGCCCCAGGTTGAGGGGCTTTCTCCCAGCCCCTAGAGCCCAACACTTTGAACTCATACATAAAGCCTCCAAACTTTAAGAGAAAAAAACTCCTGTTTGTTCAAGGCATTCCATTTGTGGTATATTCTTGTTTGAGCAGTACTAGGTAACCAAAACATATATTTTTCCAAATCTTCACCTGAGGCTTTCTTTCTTTTTCTTTTATTTATTTATTTATTTTTAATTTTTATTGTGATTTGGGTGAAAGTTTATAGAGCAAAGTCATTTTCCATACAGCAGTTCACATACACTTTGTCTTGAGACATTGATTGCAATTTCCCACAATGCAATAGCTTTCTTCCTACTTCCTCTGCATAGTTACCTGTTCCCTGTTTCTTTCCCTCCCATGCATTCCTGCCCCCTGAGCTGTCTCCCTTTGCATACACAGCCCTTCTATTCTCCCATGATTGATCTCTCCAAGGACTGTATCTACCTAATGTAAATGTTCAGCTCATATGCCTGTCTTTTGTTTGGCTGTAAGCTATAGGAATGGGTTCAATTCCAGACCTCAAGGGTAACTAGGGACCATAGTCTCAGAGGTTCCACTAGGCTCTATCAGACCAGCAACCTTGGTCCTTTTTTTTTTAAATGATTTTGAGTTTTTTCCACATTGTTCTCTCCCACTCTATCCAGTATCTCCTACATAGATTCCCCCCTCCAAGGAGTTGACAGTGGTATCTGGGAGCCATCTAGTTCTTCTGGTCTCATAGTCGTATAGGCTGAGGATCACATGGTGTACCAGTCCCTTGAACTAATTGTTTCCATGCATCTTTAGGTTTTTTTTTTTGGTTATTGTTGTTCATTCTTCTTTGCTCTGGATCAGGAGCAACCCATTGTTGCATCTAGATGGCTGCTTGAAAGCTTTTAAGATCCCAGTCATTACTCACTGAGACTTTATTTCTTAAACTAATAAAATCATCAGAAGATTGGAGAATCATAGCAAACAAGGCATTTGTTTTTTAAAAAAATCATGCAAATTAGAAGAATAACAGTAAAAATTCATTAGTTAAATCATGAAAGGATATGAAAATACAATTGACAAAAGTAGTAGCACATTTTTAACTAAATGTTGGTTTAAAGATGTAAGAAAGTGTTGAAACTTAATAAATGTGAAAAATAGAAAGTAATACAGCCAGGGCAGATGGCCAGATATAGGTAAGGGGGAGAGAGAGTGCCCACCCAAGCAGGAGGAAGCAGGGAGCCTGAGTGGATGGCTGGATACAGGTAAGGGGGGAAGA
The DNA here is from genome assembly GCF_000298275.1 of Orycteropus afer afer. NCBI lineage: Eukaryota > Metazoa > Chordata > Mammalia > Tubulidentata > Orycteropodidae > Orycteropus > Orycteropus afer. The sequence continues at coordinate 5,098,033 of NW_006921802.1, forward strand.
GAGAGCCCCCACCAAGACAAGAGGAGGCAGGAACCAGGAAGGACAGCTGGAACTGGTGGGGGAAAAGCCAAGAAGTGGGCAGAGCAGTTTTGCAACAGTTAAGTGGGACAAATTTGTCTGTCAGTTTGTCATTCTGTGGTGGGTTGCATGTTGCTGTGAGGTTGGAGGCTGTGCCACTGGTGTTTCAAATACCATCAGGGTTGTGCATGATGGATGGGTTCCAGTGGAGCTTCCAGAGTGAGACAGAATTGGGAGATGGAAGAGGCCATCTACTTCTCAAAGAATTGGTCAGGGAAAATATTATGAATAGCACTGAAACACTGATATATTCCTGGACAACTTTATGAATAGTCTTGAAACATTGTCCAATACAGTGCTGGAAGATGAATCCCTCAGATTGGAAGGCACTCAAATATCACTGGAAAAGAGCTGCTTCATCAAATTAGAACTGATCTTAATGATATAGATAAAGTAGAGTTTTCAGGACCTCCATTTCCTGATGTGGCATGACTCAAAATGAGAGGAAACAACTGTAAACATCCATTAATAATTGGAACATGGAATGTAAAAACTATGAATCTAGGAAAATTGGAAGTTGTCAAAAATGAGATAGAATGCATAAAAAATTTATATCCTAGGCATCAGTGAGCTGAAATGGACAAGTTTTGGGAATTTTGAATCAGACAATCATATGATCTACTCTGTATACTAGGTATGATAGTTGTATGCCAACTTGGCTGGATCACAATTCTGTGTGATTTAAGCAATTGTGATGTGGGTTGTTCCCATGATGGGATCAGATATATATGTTTGAGCAGCCAATCTATTGAAAGAGAGTTTCCCTAGAGGTGGGGCCTGCTTGCAGCATATTTATGGCCATCCTGGGAAAAGTGACACTCTTCTGTGGATTGAGATTCTGTTGTACTGCCTACAACTGTCTGTGAGTGAACAATCCAAGATTCAGGGTGGAGATATTGGATATGACATTTGTTGGAGTCAACAGCCAGTATACTGAATGCCATCCTTGAGCTTGTCAGGCCCTTGCAGTTGCATGAGTCAGGAAAAGCCTCCAGCTTGATGTTTGATCTAAGAACTTGGACCTGCCAGCTTCTGTAAGTGTGTGAGCCATTTTCCTAAGATGAATTTCTCTTTTCTCTCTCTCTCTATATATAAACTTTACTGGTTTTGCTTCTCTAGAAAACACAGTCTAACACACTAGGAATGACAAATTGAAGAGTAATGCCATGGAATATTCATCACAAAGAATGTTTCAAGATCTGTCCTGAAGTACAATGCTGTCAGTGACAGGATAATACTCATACACCTACAAGGAAGGCCAGTTAATCCAACTGTTATTTAAATTTATGCACCAATCAGCAAAGCCAAAGATGAGGAAATTGAAGATTTTTGTCAACTTCTGCTGTCTGAAATTGACCAAATATGCAATCAAGATGTGCTGATTATCACTGGTGATTGGAATGCAAATGTTGGAAACAAAGAAGTATCACAGGTGGTTGGAAAATTTGGCCTTGGTGATGGAAATAAAGTTGGAGATTGCATGATAGAATTTTGCAAAACTAACAATGGCTTATTGCAAATAACTTTTTTCAACAACACAAACAGCAGCTATACACCTGGACTTCACCAGATGGAGTACACAGGAGTCAGACTGACTGAATACATCTGTGGCAACAGGCAATGGAAAAGCTCAATGCCTTCAGCCAAAACAAGGCCAGGAGCTGATTGTGGAACAGACCATCAACTGCACATATGCAAGTTGAAGATGAGGTTGAAGACAATTAAAACAAGTCCATAAGAGGCAAAATAAGACCTTGATAATATCCCTGCTGAATTTAGAGACCATTTAAATAATAGATTTGATGCATTGAACACCAATGACTGAAAACTAGATGCATAGTGAGATGACATAAAGAACATCATCCATGAAGAAAGGAAAAGGTCATTAAAAAGACAGGGAAAGAGGAAAAGACCAAAATGGCTGTCAGAAGAGACTCTGAAACTTGACCTTGAGTGAAGAGTGGCTAAAGCAAATGGAAGAAATGACAAGATAAGAGAGCTGAACAGATTTCAAAGAGCAGCCTGAGAAGACAAAATCAATTATTATAATGTAATGTGCAAAGACTTGGAGTTAGAAAACCAAAAGGAAAGAACTTGTTCAGCATTTCTCAAGCTGAAAGAACTGAGGAAAAAAATTAAGCCTCAAGTTGCAATATTGAAAGATTCTATGGGCAAAATTTTGAATGATTAAGGAAACATCAAAAGAAGATGGAAAGAAAACACAGTCACTGTACCCAAAAGAACTGGTTGATTTTCATTCATTTCAGGAGGTTGCATATGACCAAGAACTAATGGTATTGAAGGAAAAGCCTAAGGAAGAAGTTGAAGCTGCACTGAAGGAATTGGAGAAATTCCACTCCAGGCATTGAAGGAATACCCATGAGATGTTTCAACAAACGAATGTCCTGCTGAGAATCTCACTTGGTTATGCCAAGAAATTTGGAAGAGAGCTACCAGGCCAACTGACTGGAAAACATCCATATTTGTACTCATTCCAAAGAAAAGTGATCCTACAAAGTGTGGAAATTATCAAACATCATCATTTATATCACACACAAGTGAAATCTTACTGAAGATAATTCAAAAACAGTTGCAGCAGTATATTGACAGAGAACTTTCAGAAATGCAAGCTGGATTCTGAAGAGAACATGGAATGAGGTATATTATTGCAGATGTCAGATAGATCTTGGCTGAAAGCAAAAAATAACAGAAAGATGTTTACTTGTGTTTTATTGACTATGCAAAAGCATTTGATTGTGTGGATCATAACAAATTGTGGATAATATTGAGAAGAGTGGGAATTCCAGAACTCTTAATTGCACTCATGAGGAACCTGTACATAGACCAGGAAGCTGTCATTCAAACAGAACAAGGGGACACTGCTTGGTTTAAAATCAAGAAGGGAGTACATCAGGGTTGTACCCTTTCACCATACTTACTCAATCTTTATGCTGAGCAAATAATCCGAGAAGGTGAACTTTATGAAAAAGAACATGGCATTAGGATTGGAGGAAGAATCATCAACAACCTGACATATGCTGATGACACAACTTTTCTTGCTGAAAGTGAGGATAACTTGAAGTACTTACTGATGAAGATTGACAACTACAGTCTGCGATATTGATTGTTGTTGTTGTTGTTGTTACGTGCCTCGAGTTGGACCCGACTCATAGCGATCCATCCTTGGGCTTCCGAGGCAGTATCACTACAGTAGTAGATTGCTCCATCTTCCTTCCAAGGAGTGGCTGGTGGGTTTAAACCACCAGCCTTCTGGTTAGCAGTCAAGTGCCTTAGGCACTACGCTAACAGAGCTCCCGCGATATCGATTACACCTCAATATAAAGAAAAGAAAAATCCTCGCAAGTGGACCAATAAGCTGCATCACGATAAATGGAGAAAAGATTGAAGTTGTCAAAGACTTCATATTACTTGGGTCTACAATCAACACCAATGGAAACAGCAGTTAAGATATCAGACGATGTATAGCACTGGACAAATTGGCTGCAAAAGACCTCTTAAGTGCTGAAGAGCACAGATATCTCCTTGTAGACCAAAATGCGCTTGACGTTAGACATGGTATTTTTAATCAAAATGAAGAATGTTTGAAATTTATATAACAAAATCTTTGTGTATTATTTTGAATTTAACATCTTTTCTACTTTTCTTTATAAATTTATATGTTCAGTTAGAAAGGAATCCATCAAATTTCATCTCCCTAAATCTTCAAAGAATTGGAAAATATTTTATCATGAAAATTGTTCTTCTTTTGTTCGATTGAAATTCTGAGGCCAAATTCACTCAATAACCCCTAAAAATGTGAAAGGACATATTCATTATAGAAGATAATATCATATACCTTTTTCCCAATTGAAAAGAATAATGTTGGTTATTTAGTCATTTATTATTTTTAATCACTTTACAAGCAACTTGTCAGGAGTAGTGTAGAAAAGTGAATTCTCAGTTTTTAAATCAGGTGTCTAATTCTGTTATTAAGGAGCTCTGGTAGCATAGTGCCTAAGGCATTTGACTGCTAACCAGAAGGCTAGAGGTTCAAACCCACCAGCCACTCCATGGAAGGAAAACTGTGCAATCTACTTTCATAAAGATTTACAAGCTTGGAAACCCAAAGGGGGTCACTATGAATTGGGATAGACTTGATGGCAGTGAGTTTGGTTTTGGTTTGTAATTCGTTATTTAGGTACAAGATTAAAAATTCATTTTTTTAAATCTATATCTAATTTCACAGATGTCACACTAAAACATAACCTCATGGATACCTTCCATTTTTCCTTCAATTCCTAAGATATGGTACACCTTTCTTGCCTTCTGTTAGGAGAGAGTCTTCATGGAAACATTGACCTTCATGAATACTGTAAAAGTGGCAACTCCCTGCAGAACATCTTCATCTCTTCTGATTCATTCCTCCTTCTCACTGTTGCTGACTATGGTTAATTTAGTAACCAAGTTTTTCATTTACCCACCTTCCAAGCTAATATTTCCCTCTCCTGAACTCTGATGAGCCTTTTTTCCCCATATCTTTACCTTCTGTTGTTGTTCTTAGGTGCTGATGAGTAAATTCTGATGCATAGAGATCCCACATACAACAGAACAAAACATTGCCTGGTCCTGCACCATCCTCACAATCTTTGTTATGCCTGAACACATTGCTGCAGCCACCGTGTCAATCAATCTCATTGAGGGTCTTTCTCTTTTTTGCTGACTCTCCAATTTACCTTCTCCAGGGAATGGTCCTTTCTGACAACATGACCAAAGTAAGTGAGAAGAAGTCTGCCATTCTCACTTTTAAAGAGCATTTTGACTGGACTTCCTCCAGGACAGATTTTTTTCACTCTTCTGGCAGTCCATGGTACTTTCAGCATTCTTCTCCAACACAATTGAAAGGTATTGATTCTTCTTTGGTCTTCCTTGTTCATTGTCCATATTTCACATGCATATGAAGCTATTGGAAGTACCATGGCTAGGGTTAGGCACACCTTAGTATTCAAAGTGACATCTTTGAATTTTATATATATATAAAATCTCCAGAAAAACAAATCCATTGACATCAAGTTGATTCCTATTCATAGCAATCCCCATTGGGTTTCCAGGGGTATAAATTGCTATGGAAGTAAATTCCCTTCCCTTCTTCCAACAGAGCATCTGGTGAATTTGAACAGCAAAGCTTCTAGTCAGCAGCCAAATGCCTTACCTACTATGCTACCAAAGTGTAGATTTTGGAATGTAATTAAAAACAACAACAACAACTTGGTACTTTTCTTTGTGTGGTTTAAAGACAGACCTGAATATATATTTTTAAGCAGTGTTTTTAACAAACTACCTTCCAGGATTTTTTTAAACTAAAAATTATATTTTAGAGTACAGTCCTGCTGACATTCTCAAATGGACTCTCAGATACCTTTTACAATAATAGACTTAAAAAAAATCATCCATTATTGGTGACATATAGAATAGCTATAACTGAATGTACCAGTAACAAATTAACTATAACATCATATTTTTTTTACCCCCAAGTTTTTTCTGTCAAATTATTTTAGCTAACCTATCATGAAGCACAGCAACTGGTCTGGTTTGGTTTTGTTTACCATGAAACAGTCAATGTATGATTCCTTCTCAGATGAATTTTAAAGCTTAAACGTGAATATGAAGAAGAGACAATTTTCCTGAACAGAATTCCAAATCATTTAAGTAAATACACTGTCATAAAGGGGGGTGAGGGAAAGCAAAATTCCCTACTTCTTAAGTGTGGACTGTGCATAGTGACTTCCTTCCAAAGAGTGTAGTATGTAAGTGGATAAAAATAGGAACTAAATATTGTTATTATGTGCTGTCGAATGGGCCCCAACTCATAGTGACCCCTCCTTGGGTTTCTGAGGCAGTATCACTACAGAAGTAGGATTGCTCTTCCTTCCTTCTGAGGAGTGGCTGGTGGGTTTGAACCATCAGCCTTCTGGTTAGCAGTCAAGTGCCTTAGGCACTATGCTACCAGAGCTCCTAGCAACTATATATACATATACATATATATGTATATGTATGTATCTATCTATGTATGTATGTAGGTAGGTAGGAGCTCTGGAGGTGTAGTGCCTAAGGCATTTGACTGCTAACCAGAAGGCTGGTGGACCAGCCACTCCTCAGAAGGAGAGTTGGGCAATCTACTTCTGTAGTGATATCACCTTGGAAACCCAAGGAGAGTTCACTATGAGTGGGTCTAACTCGATGGCACATAACAACAACAACAACAACATACAAAAGAATATAATTCAGCAAACTACTCTAATTTTGAAATAATTGTAAATTACACCCTAATCAAGCCTGCCACCATTTCTCATCTGGATGTTTTAAGTTCCCTAACTAATCTCTCCACATCCACTTGTGGGTCTGAACAATTCACCACACTGAAATATTTGAAATCCTCACTCCTATAAAATAAAAGCTAAATCCAAACTCCCTAATCTGGTTTCCTGGCCTCACATGATCTGTCCTCTGCTTAAGTCTCCAGAGTCATCTAGGTCACCCTTCAAGTTTCTCTTTCTTCTCTTACCAACTGGAATTGCCTTATCGCCTTCAATATGCTAATTTCTGGAACTTTTCTCATGCTACACACTCAATTCAGTTGCATTTTTTCTCTTAGTCTCCCTCTTCTCAGCTTACTTTTCACTCTAACCGACTCATAGCACTCAAAATATAGCTCAAATATTACTTTTTTACAGAAGACTTCTCTAAACACCTCAGACCAACTCAGTCAGAATCCTGTGTTACATCCTATCATGTATATAAATCATTCCTTCATCACCTGTCCAAAGTCTAAAATTTATTTATTCATTTGTTTATTTGGTTGTTCAGAAGCTAAAACAAGTTCAGTGAGGGTAGATCTTGTCTGTGCCCTTTTTATTCTTCTATCTCAGAATCTGGAACAGCATTTTCCAAAACCAAACCCAATCCACTGCCATCAATTCAATTCAGACTTACAGCCACCAACACTATAGGACAAAGTAAAACTGCCCCATAGGGTTTCCAAGGCTATAAATTTTTAAAGAAACAGACTTTCTCATCCTTCTTCAATAGAGCAGCTTGTGTGTTCCAAACTCCCGCCTTTTGGTTAGCAGCTGAATGGTTGAACCTGAAGCAGCTTAGATAAGGGTAAGTCATCTAACAAATTTGTTGAATGTGTTCATGGGATGTTTTAAGTTGTTTCTCTCCCTCACTTGACTGTTAACTCTAAGTAGTCATAGAACCTCATCTGTTAATTGATTATTTTAGTTGGAGCCCCTAGACAGTACATGACGAAATGGTGATTTTTGAAGGGATAACAATTCTTCAGAATGTTTTCCTTGTTGTTGTTGTTGTTGTTATGTGCTGTGGAGTTGGACCTTACTCATAGCGACCGCTCCTTGGGTTTCCAATGCAGTATCACTACGGAAGTAGATTGCCCCATCTTCCTTCCGAGGAGTGGCTGGTGGGTTTGAACCACCAGCTTTCTGGTTAGCAGGCAAGTGCCTTAGGCACTACGCTACCAGAGCTCCCATGCTTTCCTTAATCAACTCATTTTTCTTCTGTCCCTGCACTTACTTTCTTGATATGTTATTTTTTCACCAGTGTTCCCTCTTCTACCCTCTTTCCCCACACACACCACTGGGCAGTGTTGGGGGCAGGGGTTGCATAGGAATTTCCAAGTGAAGACTGCTCTTCTCTGAAGATTTTCATTCAGCTGCTTCTGTCCCTTCTAAATTCAGAAAGTCTGGGAAGAGAACTGAAACTAAGTGGCCCAGATGCAGAAGGAGTGATGAGAATTCCTGCATGTTAATCATTTTATCTCTTCACACAAATGTTAAAACAACTTTTAATGCAAATAACTTATTTTATAATATGCCTTCAAGAAGTTCACATAACCAGAGAAATGTACTTGTAAAATAATTTCTTAGACTTTCTGATTAGAACTCTAGACAGGTTTTTATTTTTAAATTTAGAAATAAGTCTCTTTCTTTTCTCTCCCTAAATTCCATTAAGACTCAGTTATAAAGGCTATGCTCCAGATCAACAGACAGAAGAGGGCAGTAATCCTGTGAGTTTTACTTATTGGATCCACAGAGGAGGAAATGTTTTAAAGGAAATAGAATTCTCATTCTTTCTTAACTAGAAATTTCACTATTTTATATTACATTTTCACATAACATGTCTTTGTTGCCCCGGGCTCTTTTGTAAAACAGAAGCCTACAGTAGTAAATGTCATGATGGAATGACATCAAGGATATGGAAGTTGTTGTAGAACTTTCATTAAATTTGAAATCTTATATTCACTACCTTAGAATCTTTTACCACGTGACTTTAATACCTATTTTTCAAAATTTGGTATCAGTATCAGCTACGTTCCAAAACAAATAAAGTGCACTGAACATTTAAGTTATTGTCTTTTAATAAAATAAACAGAGTAAACATATTTTACATATAGTTCTATATATGCCCAAATATAGTAGTCTTTGGGTGGTGCAAACAGTTAAGTGTTCGACTCATAGCTGAAAGGTTGGCAGTTCAAACTTACCTTGTGGGCCTCCGAAGACATTCTGGCAATCTGCTTCCAGAAGGTCACAGCCTTGAAAATCCTTTGGAGCAGTTTTACTTTGCACACAAAGGGTCACCAAGAGTCAGAACCAACAACCACCCACTCAAATACAAAAATCAAGTATCAGACAATTTCACATTTTTTATTAACTTGAAATATTGTTGTTGTTGTTGTTGTTGTTATTTGCCATCGAGTCGGCCCCGACTCATAGCAACCCCTCCTTGGGTTTCCGAGGCAGTATCACTACGGAAGTAGGATTGCCCAACCTTCCTTCCGAGGAGTGGCTGGTGGGTTTGAACCACCAGCCTTCTGGTTAGCAGTCAAGTGCCTTAGGCACTATGCTACCAGAGCTCATAAAAATTAAAATATAGGCATAAAATACAGTCATGAAAATGAAACAGTCAAATGTCTACTTATAATTATTTTCAATGCTCAGATATTTAAATTATATGTTCTGGTAAAGGGTCATCCAGTACAATTTTGTGCAGTGGTAAAAATGTTCTATATCTGTTTCATCTAATATAGTAGCCATCAACACGTGTGATAAGTGGGCACTTGGAATGTAGCTAGTGCAACTTAGGAACTGAAATTTTAATTTGTTAAATTTTGATTAATTTAAACTTACATTGCCTCATGTGGCTAATAACTACTATGTTGGAACAAACCTGTAGAAAATTGTATATTATTTTAAAAACAATGCCTTTTTCTACTTTCATTCAAACTCTTCACACATGTCTTTGGTAACACTATCTTCATCATCATTACAATGATTCTAGATATATTATCTAAGATTTATCACAGCACATAACTTTTACTTCTAAGTTGGTTTAAAATACAAGGAGGAAGGCTTGGAAAAATGCTTTGTGCAGAGACAGAAACATAGAACAAGAAAAGTGTGTCCCAGATACTCATGGAGCAGTATTTATTCCTATTTAAACAGAGATTGAGGAAAGAAGACACACATTAAGAAATTCAGGCCCCATTCTCTTAAAAGATACTCTATTCATATATTGGAGTGCAGCACTTTGCTCTTCTAAGTCCTCAGAAACAAAAGCATTGCATGGAAATAGCAAGTCCTTTCATTTTGCTAATTATATTTAAGTGATTTTTTAAAAAGACTTGTATGGGAGGCGGGGCAAGATGGCGGACTAGGCAGAAGGATTGCACAGAC
>NW_006921802.1:5114052-5116511 GCF_000298275.1 Orycteropus afer afer
TTTTTTTTTTTTGATAATCACATGAAATATTTTCCCACCATCAAATCATCTTTAGAAAATCTTTTACTTAATCTAAAAAACACCAGTGTGTGAAGATTAGATCAGCTTTGATTGGAAAGGATTGGTCATTCTAAAGTCTACCAAGCAGAAGAAACACAGAGGAGCAGGAGCCTCCTTAAACAATGGAAAATAACCACAATCTTTCTACATGTATTTTTTTATGTGCTGTAAGAATGTCCAGGTGTATAGTAGAGCTGACAAGGGGCAGGGTTGTGGTAGCTTCTTGGCCACAGTCAGCTACCCTGAGGAAGTGAGTAGTTGGATCTCCAGGCTCAGGACCATGGTCACAGGGGACATCAAGCTCAATTGGCATAACATACTACACAAAAACATAGTTCCACATTCTACTTTGGCAAGTAGCATGTGGGATCTTAAAACTTGCAAGCAGCCATCTAGATGCATCGCTGGCTCTCTCCTCATCCAAAGCCAAGAAGAATGAAGAAAATCAAAGACACATAGAAACAATCAGTCCAAGGGACTAGTACACCATGTGCTCCTCAACTTATATGACCATGAGACCAGAAGAACTAGATGGTGCTGGGCTACCACTGTCAACTACTTGGAAAGGGATCAGTGCAGAAGATCCTGAATAGAGTGGGAGAACAATGTGGAAATCAAAATCATAATAATGATAATAATAATAATAAAAGCCACAGATTTACTGGTCTGATAGAGCCTGGTGAGACCCCTGAGACTATGGCCTGTAGTTACCCTTGAGGTCCAGAACTGAACTCACTCTTGTGGTTTCCAGCCAAACAATAGATAGGCATATGGAGTGACATTTACATTAGATAAATAAACTCCTCAGAAAGATCAATTGTGAGAGAACAGAGGGCATTGTTTGCACAGGGAGATCGCATGGTGGTGGTGGGGTGAGGGTAGAAATGTATGGGAGGGAAGGACACAGGGAAAAGGTAACTACAGGGAGGAAGTGGGAAGAGCACTATTACATTGTAGGGAATTGCAGTCAATGTCATGAAATAAAAATGTGTGTAAAATGCTGTATAAAAAATGAATTTGCTCTGTAAACTTTCACCCAAATCATATTAAATAAAAAGAAAAGAAAAATAACCCAAAGTGTCAATCCCATATATCCCCAGAATCTAAATAATGATGAGCAATTGTGTGATCATTTTATACTTCTTTAAATGCACAAATAACTGATACCTATGTCTTTACTGACAAGTAAAACAAAATACTCTGTCTCCCTTTCTTACAATGAGATCAAAAAACTGCTCTCAACTTACTCTCCAACTTCTCCTTGTAAGTGCCTTTCCCCATAAGTAAATGACTGAAGTTTAATATATGTCACTTAGTTCCGCTTTATACTAAGAATTCTTTCCATGGAGTAAATGAAAAGGATTGATAATCTACCTCAATCCAGAGAACTTTCTTATATCCATAAAATGAAATTAATGATTTCCAGAAGCCAATAATTTTAGTGTGATGATGTTCTTTGAAGAAGAATTAAGGTGTTTTCAGGTGCCCTGCTTGGATCTTTAGCTTAATGGGATGGATCAATCAAAAGGGTAATAGCTAGATGAATATTTTTGTTGTTCTATTTTTAATGAGTAAGAGACACTTGTATTCATTAAAATTAGAAAAAAGATAAATAATGAATCACCTCAAATTACAGAATTTCCATATTTCTTAAAAATCTGACACTGTGTCTGCCAATAATAGCCACATAAAATATTTATGGAAGGCTGGCTTTCTGTAATGAGAAATTCAACAATTACTATGGTAATAACTTTGGAGGAAAGGATGAAATATGTGGTAATAAAAGTAAGTCTCAAGTGGTGATGATGTGTGTAGAATCCGAGTTGTTGCACCCACAATGCTCCCGAGGTCTGCAGGGTGAAGCATAAGTCCATAATCACATAAATTAACATGAAACTTGTACATAAAGCTATTTTTGTTTTTTTCTTATGAATTTCTCACCAGGTTATACAAATAATTTTTGAGATCCAAACATTACATTCTTCTCTGAATATTTCACTGTAACTGTTTTATTTCATTTTTACTCTACTGCCTCTTACTTATTCATCTCATTTTTCTCTGAGTAAATTTTACTAAAATTTTTAAGTTATCTTTCAATAATTGTATTTACTCTCCTGCTACTACTACTTCTTCTTCTTCTTCTTTTTTTTTTTTTTTGGTACTATTTGGATACCAAAAGTATTTCACACAAATGTTTTCTAATACAACTGAATAAAGAACAACTTCTGAAAAAAGTCCTAGAATCTAAGATTTGCTCTTCAACAATCTTATTATTCATATAATACTATTCTTGCTTTTCTTTTCTTTTTTTTTTACACTTTAACCCTCACTCCAAACCAGAACAACACAAAATTCCTGTCCTAATGATAAAATTAAAACTTTTATTTTAGCTTAATTAG
>NW_006921802.1:5116751-5120980 GCF_000298275.1 Orycteropus afer afer
ATGATAAAATACCAGAAAGAAAAACAAAACTAAAAATGAGTATGAAATAGTATATATATTTAAAACACTGCCACTGAGTTGATTCCAGCTCATAATGACCCCATTGGATTTCCAAGGTGATAAATCTTTATGGAAGTAGATTCCTCATCTTCCTTCTGCTGACGGCTGGTGGGTGTGAGCTGCCAACTTTCTGGTTGGCAATGAAATGCCTTAGGCAATGCTAATACAGAACTAACATTTTTTTTTTTACAGAAAATACACATAAAATGTAATTTTAAAATATTTCACTGGAAATATCTCAACTCTGCTCCTAGTTATCATAGAAACCTTTATTGAGATGTATACCATATTTTTACATCTAGTTTTATTTCACATATGCAAATTAACAAGATGTTTTACAAGTGTGGCAAGTCATTCTGTCATTGCTGAAAACCCTTAATCATGTATACTTACTACTAGTAAAGATACAATAGAAAATAGATTGGCAGCAAGCTGAACAAACAGATAGTGTTCAAAAATGCATCCAATTTGGTATTGAAGTCAAGAAGTTCTATCAGGTTGATTGACTAATGTGAGAGATGAACTAATATAAGCATCTAAAGAGAGTCTTAACTCGTTCTGTGCATTTGATCTCACAGCTCTCCATTGAATTCTATTCTTTTTTCATCTCTGACTTTTTCACATGGACCACTGGCAGTAGACCAAATTGGGGTCATTGATCTTAATTCACGTCCTTTCTGATTCTGCTCCAAGTCTTAAATTCTTGCCTGAAAAACAGTGTTAAAAAATGTTTATGTCAAAATAAAGCTTGAATAAAAATACGTAGACAATATTGAATAAAAATCTTTGTTTTATATTGTATAGATTATTATACTAAATTTTCTTATTTTAACTTTTGATATGGCTTTATTCTTTATTTCTACCGTGAAAGATAGTACTTATAGTGTCACCTTTTTTTTTTTTCTTTAATTTGGTATTGCGATTTGATTGCAAATTTAGAAAGCAGATTCGTTTCACACTTAGCAGTGTTGGGGTGTTTTACAGATTCTTCATTATTCTTTAGTGTTGCACAGTATTCCATTGTGTACAGGTACCATAATTTTGTTATCCCCTCATCTACTGATGAACACTTAGGTTGTTTCCATCTCTTTGTTATTGTGAAAAGTGCTGTAATGAACATGAGTGTGATATATCTATTCTTGTCCCAGATCTCACTACTTTAGGATATATTCCTAGTAATAGGATTGCTGGATGAAATGGTATTTTTATTTACAACTTTTTAAGGAAGTGCCAAAGTGAATATTACATCAATTTTTACAAAGGCAATAAACTTTTAATTTTCAACAGAATGATTTTTAAAATACAAATAAGTTATTATATTTTATATTGATAATTTATTCTGCATTTATTGAGTTTTGATAGTCATGTTCATGGATGTCTTTGAATTCATCTAGTTGATGAAAAATCCAACCTTAGAAAAGATTTCAGAAATTAGAGAATTAGTATTTGTGGATCTTCAGACTCAACTTCATTCATTCATTACATTGCAATATGATAAATGGAATAAAGAAAATTAAGTATAACAGATATGGGACTAGAACCTAAATTGCTTATCTCCACTTCAATGGTATTTCCAATATAATATACTGCCTCACAAATGGCATTGTATATCCTATTCATTTTGTTGCTAATTTGGTCCTTTGAGGAACTAATAGAAAAGAACTGGTATAATGAATCATTTTCATGAACATGTGATTCTAGAAACTTACTCTGAAGCCCTTACATGACAGCAATCCTAAGCAGGTTAAGTATTATGATGAGTGTGCATGTCTGACATTATTATAACATAACTTGTTTTTTTTTTTAACTTTAATCAAGATTAATTTAATTCATTTTAGGCAGAGAAATACTCTATCTGGTTTTCAATTATTTTTAGATACAGGAACTGCATGGACTCACTTGGTAATGCCCTAAAACAGGTTCTCAACCTACACCAATCCTGCTTCCTCAGCCCATAATACACACACACACACACATACACACTTCTTCAATGTAATTGAAAAAAAAAAAAAAAAAAAAACACCTCCCAGATGATTCAAATATGTAATTTTCTGCCAACTTCAACACTCATATAAAAACAAGATACAAAAAATACATGTAGTGTATCCTTTAAGAATTTACATTTACACTAAGGGAAGTTGGACATAAACAAAAGAATGGTTCAACTATGTCCTCAATGATTTTTATAGCCTTAGAGGGATGTCATATTCTTGTAGCCTTGAAAGGGTTCATGGAACAATAGTCAAGTGATATTATATAGGGATAAAGAAGAATTCAATGTGTTTTCTTGCTCTACCAACATTAAGCCATGTGACCTTGGAGAGAGTGCTTAAAATACTATGGGCTCAGTTTCTTTATTTTTAAATGGGCATAGTTAAAGGATAGATTTTTTTCTGAGGATTGAAGTCCATAATATATATATATAAGAACTGAAAACTCTGAAGTGCTCCAAAATGCAAAATTTTATCTACATCATGCAATTTATCCAATCTTTAAAAATACTTGAGGTAGGAACTGTCAAGGTTGATTGGATCAAATATGAAATTTGGGGTGTTGGTTTATTTCCATGAATTGTACCAATAAATCATTTGAAATAAAACTAGCATATATTAAAACTAAATTAACCTATAAATAGTACAGTTTATGCTTGCTAGCTCAACTGTGGGCACAAATTAAATGCTTAAGAAATTTAAACATATGGCACAGAGAAAAGGAAACAATTATAAAGAAAGAAGATTTATCAAAATAAAAAACAGAAGAATATGATTGAAAGCAAGAAAATGTCAAATGGAAATCTATCACATATGTGAATGAAATTTTAGTATATAGATTATTTTAGAACTTAATTTCAATTGCATTTTTTTCAAAAAAATTCCTGTTAATTAAGAGTAATATTTTTAAATTATCTGATAGCAATATAGCACAGTTAAGTCCTTAAGTGAAAACAAATAAATAAAAAAGTAGAAACTGGTGATTTTTTAATTAACATAAAAGCGTGTACCTACTTCAATTTTGTCAGTTTGTATTAATTTTGCACATGCTAAATACAATTTATTGAGCATTTATTACATACTAGACACTGTTCTAAATGATTCACATTCAGTATCTCATTTATTTCTGATAGTTGCACAATAGGTATTATCCCTATTTTTGCGATGTGGCAACAGAAGTTGTACTACATTTTATACTCAAACCTTATTTTTTTTATTTGTTTGGTGTTATTGTATACCTGATTAACAAAAGTTTGAATAACCTCTGGGTATTTAGTTCTATGACAAAAATGTCATTTTGATTACTGAGGTTCATCTGGCACAAGCCATGCTCGTTTCAGTTGCCTCATATGCATGTAAAAACTGAACAATGAGAAAAGAAAATGGAAGAAGAATTGATGTATTTGAATTGTGGTGTTGTTGAAGAATACTGAATATACCATAGATTGTTAGAAAAACAAACAAATCAATATTAGAAAAGATAAAGCCTGAATGATGCTTAAAAGCAAAGATGGTTGAAACTTTGTCTTGCTTGCTTTGGGCACGTCATGAAGAAAGACAAGGCTTTGAAAGGGAATCACGTTTAGCAAAATAGAAAATGAAGGAAACTATCAACTGGTCGGTAATGGCAGTTAAAGAGGGGGAAAAAAAGCAGATATTTATTCCTCTTCTTACTATTATCCATTTAACATATGTAAATATATATATATTTAAAAAAAAAAAAAAAGACATAGAAGAGCTAAATCATACACTCCACCAACTTGACCTTACAGACTTCTATAGAGAACTTCACCCAAAAACAGCACAATATACATTATTTTCCAGTGCACATGGAACATTCTACATGATAAGCCATATGTTAGGCCATAGAGCAAGCTTTAATAAATTTAAAAACATTGGAATACAGCAAAGCATCTTCTCAGACCACAAGGGCCATCACATCAGAAATCAACAATAGGAAGATCATTGGAAAAAGAGCAAACACATGGAAATTGAACAGTAGCCTCCTCAGAAACAACTGGGTGATAGAAGAAATTAAAAAAAAAAAATAGAAGAAACGAAATATTATTCAAGGAGAAATCAATGAAACAGAAAATAGAAAGCAATAGAAAAAAAAAAAGAAGTTGGTTTTTTGAAAAGATTCATAAAATTGACAAACCACTGGCAAATTTAACAAAG
>NW_006921802.1:5121178-5123316 GCF_000298275.1 Orycteropus afer afer
ATCATAAGAGAAAGAAGGGCTGCTTATGCACAGGGAGACAGCTCAGGGGGCAGGAGCCCATGGAGGAATGGACACTGGGAAGAGGTAACTGTGGGGAGGAGGTGGGAAGGGAGCTGTTGCACTGTGGTAAACTGTGCTTAATGTCATGAGACAAAGTGTATGTGAACCGCTGTATGGAAAGTAAATTTGCTTTGTAAATCTTCACCCAAATCACAATTAAAAAAAATAAATAAATAGGATAATGGTAGTATTCACTGTCATAAAATTTTTTTGAGAAATAAATAAAATTTAGCATTGTAAGCAATGATAACAGGTAGATCTTGACTGAAAACAGAGAAAACCAGAAAGAAGTTTACCTGTGTTTTATTGGCAAGTCATTTCACTATGTGGATCATAACAAATTATAGATAACATTGAGAAGAACAGGAATTCCAGAACACTTCATTGTGGTAATGCAGAATCTGTGCATAGAGTAACAGGTAATAGTTTGAGCAGAACAAGGGTATACTGCAAAGTTTAAAGCCAGGAAAACTGTACATTTGGTTTGCATCCTTTCATAATATTTATTCAATCTGTATAAACTGATTGCCATCAAGTCAGATCTGACTCATAGTGACCCCTCCTTGGGTTTCCGAGGCAGTATCTCTACGGAAGTAGGTTGTCCAACCTTCCTTCTGAGGAGTGACTAGTGGGTTTACTGAATTAATAATCCAATAAATTGGACTATATGAAGAAGAATGCAGCATCAGTATAAAAGGAATACTCATTAAAAACTTGCAATATGCAGATGATACAACCGTGCTTGCTGAAAGTGACCTGAAGCACTTATTGATAAAGCTCAAAGACTACAACCTTTAGTATGGATTACATCTCAACACTAAGAAAACAAAAATCCTCACACCTGGACCAATAGTAAATTGAGGAAATATTAAAGTTGTCAAGGATTTCATTTTACTTGGATCCACAATCAATATCCATGGAAGCAAGAAATAAAATGCTGTGGTTCATTGGCCAAATCTGTTGCACAAGACCTCTTTAACATGTTAAAAAAGCAAAGAGGTCAGTTTGAGGATTAAGGTGCACGTAATGCAAGCCATGGTACTTTCAGTCACCTCATATGCATGTGGAAGCTGGACAGAGAATAAGGCAGACTGCAGAAGAATCGACACCTTTGAATAACAGTGCTGATGAATAATATTGAATATATCATGGAATCACAGAAGAATGAACAAATCTGTCTTGAAAGAAGCACAAGGAGAATGTTAATTAGAAGCAAGAATGGCAAGACTTCGTCTCACATATTTTGGACATTTTGTCAGAAGGAAGGGAGCTCTACTAGCATAGTGCCTAAGGCACTTGACTGCTATCCAGAAGGCTGGCGGTTCAAACCCACCAGCCACTCCTTGGAAGGAAGATTGGGCAATCTACTTCCGCAGTGATACTGCCTCAGAAACCCAAGGAGGGGTCGCTATGAGTCGGGTCCGACTCAATGGCACATAACAACAACAACAACATCAGAAGGGACCAGTCCCTGGAGAAGTATATCATGGTTAACAAGATAGTGGGAAAGAGCAAGAAACTCAAAGAGATGGATTGCCTCAGTGGCTGCAACAAAGGGCTCGGACATGGCAGAATTGTGAAAATGGCACAGGGCCAGGCTGTGTTTTGTTCTGTTGTACATAGGATCATTATCAATCAGGAAAAACTTGGTGGAACCTAACAATAACAACAAAGCACTTAATAAATTATAATTGTTGTTGTTGTTGTTATGTGCCGTCGAGTCGGACCCGACTCATAGCGACCCCTCCTTGGGTTTCCAAGGCAGTATCACCACGGAAGTAGGATTGCCCAACCTTCCTTCCGAGGAGTGGCTGGAAATTATAATTAAGTTATTAATATCTTCAAGTTTCATTAAATTATCTATATCTACTTCTCTGTGGAAGTACAATTTATCTGGTTTCCTACTCAGAATGTAAAATAATGTACTGCATTTTACCTTGCTATTATATATATTGGGAGCTCTGGTAGCATAGTGGCTAAGGCACTTGACTGCTAACCAGACGGCTGGCGGTTCAAACCCACTAGCCACTCCTCGGAAGGAAGGTTGGGCAATCCTACTTCCGTAGTGATACTGCCTC
>NW_006921802.1:5123480-5129249 GCF_000298275.1 Orycteropus afer afer
ATTGCATATTTTTATTTCTCTATTGCAAAATTCCCCTCCAAACAAAACACAAACACAAAAAACAAAAACAATCAACCAAACAGTATGTGATAAGCTGTGTGATAATGTTTATATGTATAATACAAGTCAGAACTTTTCAGAATGTGCAAATGTGTTTTGTGGAGCAGAAAAGACTTAAACTGAATCTTTATGGTGGGGCAGGAGAAAAGACAGTGAATATACACATAACCATTCTTTTTATTATAAACAATGATATGACATAGGTATTAAATTTGAGTGTGGACATAGTGCCAGAGTTAAGATACTGGTTTGATTAAAGGAGAGGAATGGGAGGCATGTAAAGTGGAGTTAGTTTGTAGAGGAACTTGGGACCAAATATCTGAGCTGATGGAGAAGATAATAACGGTTTTGGAGCATGAGATAAAGGATGCAAAAGCAATGGTTTTATTTAGGACCATCATACCTCTTCCCATTTTGGTGATGTCAAGATTTTTCAAGATCATATTTTTGCTAAATCTGAGCATAGTATGTAAGAAAATCAACCAGTTGCTAAGTTTTGGAAATTGTCATTTTCTTCCTCAGTAAGATGATTTAAAGGATTAAAAATCAAGTTGTAATGTAATAGTCCAGGCATTCAATTTTCACTTTATTTCTCCTCTTTGTAATGCAGGGTTTTTATGATTCTTTATATTTTAAGAATTATTCAGGTTGTTACCCATAAAATTTGAAATGCTCCATTCAAGCAGCAGGAGGTTTCTTATTATGCTATTGAACCACCAGTGTGTGAGGGGCTAGCAGGCTTAGTTAGTATTCCAGACCTATTCACCTATCCAATACTTCTTGGCTGTTAATACAGATCGTGCTTTTTTTCTCTTATTTTATAAAAAAAATTGTGAGTGCAAAATAATGTACTGCATTTTACTTTGTATACTCCTGTATGTATACAGATCTGTAATGAATATATCATCATATTTTCACCTAGACACTTTACATATGTATTAAACTCCACCTCTATTCTTATCCAAATGGTTTGGACTTGCTTTTCTCACATACAAGACTTGTTCTACTTTAATATCTGTCTATTGCTTTCTTTAACAGGTTAAGTAGAGGTAAACATCACAAGATCTGGAATCAGACAGGCTTAGTTTAAATCTTGGCTAGCCTACTTATTAACTGTCTTTTTCAGGTCACTTCTGTGAATTTTGTTTCTTCTTCTGGAAGTGAATATAATTATACTACCTACTTCACAGGATTTTGTTCCTCATCAATTAACTAAAATGATAAAGGCATTTATTTAGTGAAGTGTCTGGCATTCATCAAGAAAAAAAAAAAAAACATAGGAGAGCTGTTATTATTATTTCTGTTGATAACTATTAATAATAATCATACCCTGAAAACCAAAATAAAGCTAAAACTTCAGTTGAAGCCTGAACCACATAAAAATGCATTGAGAGCTTTTTAGTCTGTCTGGACATGAGGTGGAACTATACCTTTGACAAGGATGTAGAAGAGGGAGGGGAATTTGAACATACTACTTTATCTCTCATCATTCCCTGGAAGGAAGATTGGACAACCTATTCCGCAGTGATATACCGCCTCAAAAACCCAAGGAGGGGTCTGCTGTGAGTCGGATCTGACTGGCTGGCAGTGAGTTTGGTCCTGGTGCTTTTGGATAATTCCCAACACCACATATTCTATAATTACTCTGCTTATCTCTTTCTCAGGACTCAGTTTCCAGCAGGATTTGCACATCTACTACATTTTTAAAAACTAAACGTTTTATCTTTCTAATATGGTGACTGAGGAAATGCTTTTAAATATCTATTCCAAACCTCTGGTATGGATACTTGGGAAAATACGAATAGATTTTTAAGAAGCTGATGAGAAAAAGAAAACTTCAAATCTATTTTGTGGCAAGTTTAAAATATTCTAATTTTCAACAAAGCATGTGCAGTGTTCTTGTAAATATATGCAAATAAATACAGTTTCTTTCCTATTTTAGTACTAAATCTGGCCCTTTGAAATGTCTTAGAAAAAATTATTTACCTGTTGGCTGTAATAGTATATGTCCCTGTTACATAAAACAAATCATTTTGTGTATGTGTACTGCAACATGTATTATTATGCACTTTAGAATCACACCACGTGAAGCTCCATTGCTAGAGGTCCTGGTGATGGTTTTCATTCAACTGATGCTGACAAGATTGTATTTCTCCCCTTAAAGCTAGAAGCTCCTTGTATAAAAATTCCATGAAGCTAGAGAACAGGTTACCCTCTTATATTGTATATTACTGTTTCTCCAATGTCAAACACAGTATCCAAAACGGTGTTTCATAAATATTTGTTGAAAAAGTGGTTTCTCATTCAAAAATCTCTAGTGTTTTCATTTTAAGTGTTCAATCATCCACACCAGTTTCCCTCAAAATCTGTTAGCTTGTTTCCTTAATTTTGTGTAGTTATCTGAGAGTTCTGATAGCGTAGTGCCTAAAGCATTTGACTACTAACTAGACGGCTAGTGGTTCAAACTCACCAGCCACTCCTCGGAAGGAAGGTTGGGCAATCTACTTCCACAGAGATACTGCCTCGGAAACCCAAGGAGGGGTCGCTATGAGTCAAATTGACGCCACTCCATGGCAGTGAGTTTTTTTGTTGTTGTTGTTTGTTTGTTTGTTTTCTGTATAAACATTAGAGTTCAGTTTACCTTGTTTCTATTGTAAGAGAACATATCCACCTCAGTCACCAGCTGTGTTCATAGGCTGCAAGCAACCATGCTGTACCATGGAAGAGTGGACTCATGGAAATTGTTATTGTTAGTTGCCATCAAGTGGGCTCTGACTCATGGTGACCCTGTGTACAATATGGTGAAACAAATGCCTAGTCCTGTGCCATCTTTATAATTATTGTTATGCTTAAGTCCATTTTGGGGTCCACTGTGCATTTTGAGTGCCTCCAATCTAGGGAGGAGCTCTGGTGGTGTAGTACCTAAGGCATTTGACTGCTAACCTGAAGTCTGGTAGTTCAAACTCACCAGCCACTCCTCAGAAGGAAGGTTGGGCATTCTACTTCCATAGTGATACTGCCTCGGAAACCCAAGGAGGGAACACTATGAGTGGGGTCCAACTTGACAGCAGTGAGTTTTGTGTTTGTTTTTGGCCAACCTAGCGGTCTTATCTTCCATCACTATATTGGACAATATTCTATTGTTACTTATAGGGTTTTCATTAACTAATTTTTTAAAGTAGTTAGTCAGGCCTTCCATCCTAATCTGTCTTTGTCTGGAAGCTTCACAGAAACTGTCCACTGTGGGTGACCCTGCTGGTATTTGAAATACTGATGGCACAGCTTCCAGAATACAGCAACATTAAAGCCACCATAGTGAGACAAACTGACAGATGGGTGGTGGAAATAGTTGCCATAAGGAACAAAGGAGAAAAATGGCATCAGTCACCCTACTATGTTCATCATGAAGATGGAATTTGCCCCACTGGGTTGAAGACAGACTATTCCAGTACACACATCCCCATCTCCCTCCCACCTAATTCTATCTAATACACCTTTGACACAAAGGGAGGCCCAAGGCAATGCCATGATGAGGTCTATATTCTTCCACACCCATCACCTGAGGCTATTTTAAATCTTCAGAAGAGCAAAAATATTCTGCTCTGTCCCTAAGGAAAGCCCAATTAACTATAACCATTGTGAGGACTAGAAATTGGAGTAAAGGAAAGTTACTTGATAAGGTCAAAGGTCTCTGATGATAAAGCTGGAATGAAAACACTAATCCCTGTGTGGTCCTATATTTATGCTAGGAGCAAAACATGTCTTATCTCTAAGAAATAAATAAATATTTTGTGTTTGGCTTAAATTGCCAACTTTAAAATTGCACAAATCTTGAAAATTCCACATAGCCCCAGAAGTTTTCTACTTTTTACCATCCCTCTTAAACCCATTTCAGTGTAACTCTTTCTTTGGTTAATTTCTTGATATACAAATATAAATAGGATCACATAAATATGCAATACTATTTGGAGAAAGGAAGCAATTTATAAATAATTGATGACCAATAAAAATCAAACTAGTTTTTAAACAGTTGATAAAGAAAAATTAGATCAGCTTTTGAGCATCTAATTTGTTGTTGTTATGTGCCGTCGAGTTGGCCCCGACTCATAGCGACCCCTCCTTGGGTTTCCGAGGCAGTACGAGCATCTAATAGTGCATTTTAAATTAAATTTCATAAGTTGCTTTGTCTCCCTAAATAGAAGGTTCAGTCATTCTTATCCATGAACAGTCTTTTTGGTTTGCATCAACTATCTCAATACTTTTCCTAACATGGGAAGAAATGGTATTGTATCTGTTAAATCTGACATGCTAGTCAGCAACTTAATTTTGTAGGATATGAAATCTTTGTTTCCTTGGAAAAATCATTTTCAATAATACATGCAAGCCTCAAAATGCACATCTAACACTGTTAAAGACTAGCTAAGAACATTTTTATAATGTACTTACCAGAATTAACCTACAGTTATAGATTAGGTTTTTTTAAACTTTTTTCTCTCCTTATGAAGAGAAGATAGATTATCTACCATTCTTTTCTCTTCCTTACCATGTTCCACATGGAAGAAATGGATCCAGTTGACTCTGCATCATTTAACTCACTATATATATATATATATATATATATATATATAAAATATATGGTAACACTTGGGGTCACCATGATTCAAAATCCACTAGATGGTAATGGGCTAGTAATAATGGTGCCACACATTTCTTGCTATGTGCCATCAAGTTGATTTTTGACTCATAGTGACCCCATGTGACAGTAGAACTGCCCCATAGGGTTTCCTAGGCTGTAACCTTTACAGAAGCAGATCTCTAGGTCTTTCTTCCATGGAGTCACTGGGTAGGTTTGAACCTCCAACCTTTCAGGCAGTTGCTGAGCACTTAACCATTACTTAACCAGGACTCCTTGCACATTTCTTATAGTTAATAAATAAAATATGTAACCAGATATAGTTTCTAGAATTATTTTTTTTTAATTAAAAAAATAATAAATAAATAAAATAAGTTTTGTTTTTGTGCTATGTGTAGCTCTAAATCACTATCTAATATGATGTGACTTCTCAGTTACACAGTTTCAGCAAACAAGAATCTTCCAAACTCTTTCAAATCAGATAAACTAATTTATTTATTTTCTGGTAGCATGGGAGCTCTGGTAGTACAGCGCCTAAGGCACTTGACTGCTAACCAGGAGGTTGGCAGTTCAAACTCCCAGCCACTCCTTGGAAGGAAAGTTGGACAATCTACTTCTGTAGTGATACCGCCTCAGAAACCCAAGGAGAGGTCGCTATGAGTCGGTCCTGACTCCACGGCACATAACAACAACAACACAACAATTTATTTATTGAGCCAAATTTGGTCGTAATTTTGAGAACTAGTATTAGTAAGACAAAATTGCAGGATGAACAAATCACTCTTAGGATTAAAGGTCCTCAGCATTCAACTAGATATATTTGAGCACACCATGAGCACTTTTCTAGTGAGAAGAAGAGAGAAATTGGTTAATCAAGCTAGCTTACACCTTCTTCTGTGCTCATGAAGCACATTCCTCCACTTTGACTGCAACTTTCACTAGTGACAATTTTATATTGACTTCCTCTAGAGAGAAGTTTTTTCCAGATCAGAGACTTTTTTTTTTGCTTTGAGATATGACTGCCAGATAAAATACGGAATGCCCAAGTAGGTTAGAATTACAGATAAACAACAAAA
>NW_006921802.1:5129475-5140836 GCF_000298275.1 Orycteropus afer afer
CAAATTTAACTAGATGTCCTGTTTTGATTTTTGGTTTGTTCGTTTTATCTTGTTTTTTGCTAAATCTAGCAACCTTACTTAGAGGTGAATGCCTAGTATGGCCTTGGAATAAAAGGTGCTCAATAAATGCCATTTGAATATTGAATGGCATTTTTTACAATTCCACCTAATGGTTTAGTATCATAAGACCACTAAACTTGTGGATTTCAAGATACTTTTGTTATTCTAGACACAAATCTCAACACCAGTAATGATGATTGAAACCAAAATAGTAGTGTTATCATTCATTCTGTCAGTGTGTTATGGTTTTGAAAAAGCAGAGCAATACTTGCTCTTTTTAAAAATAAACTCTGAGTAATTACAGAGTTAAACTGTGATTGCCAATTAAAAAAAAAAGGAGAGTGAAAAATGCTTAGGTAGTTCATAAAACTCCAAATTAATATAAAGTATGATATTTGTGGTTCACACATTCTTCCTCATCTTTTTAAATCAAATCAATCCTTTTTCTAGAATGACTATATAAGGTTCAAAAGAAGAGAAAATAATTTAAAAGTCTGGCTTTAGGTGAACATGCATTTATTTTTCAACATCACCCCATTTTTACACCTTGCTATGTTCCAACTGCTAATGAAGACAAAGGGTAAAATTATATCCTTGAGCAGTCTTGTACCCTTTCCCAGCCTGTGATGTGACAGACACCACACTTATAGTACACTGTTTATTTTTCCATGTCCTTTATATAGCATAATAGTCTAACCAAGTACAAGTAAAGCATACTGAGAGGAAAAATTATGTCACACTCCTGCTGATGCTGCTGGAAAGTGAAGAAGTGATTTTGGAGTGCTGCTTTTAATTTGTTATTCTTTAGAATAGAACATAGAAGCCAACCCAGAATTAGGATTCACAATGCCATCTGTCTGTTGAAAATATCATCTAATTCATTAGACATTGATATATATATATATATATATATATATACACTCACACACACAAACATATGTACATACATATATGTAAGTATATATGTATATATATACATATATTATTTGCTTAGTTTGCTGGGGTTTATTATTATTATTGCTTTCTGTTGACTTGAAACCAAGAAATTAAGCAGCAGAAAAAAATAATAAGAACTAACTTTTTGTTCAAGTCAAGGAATTGTGCTACTCTTACAGAGCTTCAGAAAGTTTCTGGTATCCAAAAAGGATTATAGAGTGCCTGAATGAGAAAATATTTGCATATTAAAGTGGTAAAATGATGGGAGCCAGAGTCTATACAATAAGCAAAACTAATCACATAACATCCCAACTCTTAAGGCATATGGATTTCTTCAAACTAACATTTCCTTCTACCACTTAAGAGAAAATTACCATAAACCATTATTAGAGAAAACAATGCGCTGAAGAAAGTTTATGGCATGACATAATAAGCTTGTGAACATCTTATGACAATATCATCTCTTTGTAGTATACTCCAGAGTTTGTCTAATCTTTCCATGACTAAATATTTATCCTTCAGTTGTGATTCTCCAAGCTGTACTTCTTATTTTTTAGAGACATGTCCAAAATCTCAACACTATCCTCATTTTAGAAATTCATATAATGTAGTCTTAAGCACCTGGCTGCTTGTCAGATGGTTGTTGGTTCAAACCCCTCAGCCTTTCAGCAAGAGAAATAAGTGGCAGTTTTCTTCCCTAAATAGTTACAGCCTCGGAAACCCAGTAGGGCAGTTCTATCTGCCCTTTAGAGTCTCTATGAGTTGAAATTGACTCGTCCATAACGGGTTTGTTTTTTGTTTAAAACCCTAGTTAATTGTCTTCCAAGGATGAGAGTAGGGGGTTATGCATTGAGTAAATGAGTCAAATCTTAAACAGCATTTCCTACAGATCATGACAAAGCACTTTTTTTTAAAGGTTTGGAGCCTTCCACTGTCTCTATTCTTATCAAAGAGAACAGTGTTGACATTTTGACAGAAGCTGCGATGGAAGCCTTGACAACAATCACCTACTGGCAGATGAAGAGTCCAGAGATGGCTCTAGAGGCATTTGTACTACATGCCACACACACATTTTGACTGCTACAGGTTGTTTGAATTCCTGGCCATGCTAAGGGACTTTAGGATGAAAACAAATGTTACTCAATTAGAAGCTCTTAGCTTATTATGATTTGTTCAGTTCCTTTTCCCAGCCCTCTAAAAAATAAAACCTTTACTGCAAACATTTATTAAGAAGCTCTACTTTTATATTTTAATTTGAAGATTTCTCAGAATGAATGTTTTAATCCCCTCCTTCTCTCCGACCTATCATTGGAATGTAAAAATTTACCTTTAAATTGACTTTGGAAAATTTGTTCAAAGACTATAATCTTTCCTTTATTTTGAAAGGAGAATATAGGTTTCATTCCCCAGTCTTTTCCCTACAGCTAAACAATACAGAGGGAAGAAAATCTTCATTGCCTATTCCAGGTCTTTAGAAATAATTAGAATGCTTGTGTTAGTAGTCCCCATTTAAGTTTCCTTCAGGGCAATGTTCTTGGTCACATTTCCCTAGTTTCTCCTGTGGCATTTGTTTATGAACCACTCCAAGGCAGTCCTTCATTAACCAAGAGGGCTCAAAAGCCAGCAGTGATATGCTGCTAATGACCAGCAGCTAAAGGTGTGTGCAGTCACAGTCACTCAAGGTGACCCAGAGCATTAGACGGTCAGAGCAGGTAGAATAATTGCCTGCAGCACTAACTTCCTGGTCATCCACAACTTTCACTCCAGAGAGAGGAAAGGAAAGTGAGATTTCTGTTGTTATAACATGTGTGGGGATTTCATAATGAGTCAGGCAGGAAAAAATAGATGGTGAATTGAGCATTTTCTTATATATATATGAAAATATCATTGGAGTTGAAAGAGAAGGTGGCACTCCCAAGAGAATGAACAAAAATAGAGAAGCCTCCCTATTGTCTCACAGATCTCTTCACTTCTCAAGGTCAAAGCTTCAAGCCAGTTCTTCCCTGTTCAGTCATTGTAGAAGAAATGAAACTGGGATAGATGAGAATTTTAAAATGTGGGTGAACTAGAACAATAACAAGAACAGGAAAAATTACCCTGCTAGATACCCTGCTAGAAACTTAATCTCCCTCTTAGAAAACAAAGGCAGCATTTCTGTTGCATAGCAACCAAATCTCTTGACTGACAGAGTTGGAAACAATGGTGCCCAGCTCAGAGATGGTGGCTGACCATGCTGCTTTGAATGTGTCTTGCATGCCACAGTCCTGGTGATAATCTAATCACATAATCAGACTTTTAAAAGGGTTCACTATGCCTCTTCTGAGTCTTCCATTCCAGGGATTGGAACCCATATTTTTTCCCATTCTGGCTCTCTTTCTTCTAGATCCAAATTTTAAAAACTCTAGTCTGTTCCAATTTCACATCATCAGCACTGACTGAACCAGTTCAGACCAGTTGCAAACTCTGCTCAGGTCACAGGCTTCGTGTCTTAAGTTCTTTCACTTTTTTGCCCGCAAATTGGGATCCAT
Source organism: Orycteropus afer afer (assembly GCF_000298275.1). Taxonomy (NCBI): domain Eukaryota; kingdom Metazoa; phylum Chordata; class Mammalia; order Tubulidentata; family Orycteropodidae; genus Orycteropus; species Orycteropus afer. The sequence continues at coordinate 5,133,000 of NW_006921802.1, forward strand.
CTAGAGGCTCTTGCCTCTGATATTTATGCTTCCTTACCTATTCATTTCTGCTTAGACTTGCTTCCTTTTGTTCTTTGTCTTTTATTTTTAAACCCTTGAGGCTCATTCCTTCCTTCCTCATTGATTCTAGCTCTGTCTGTTAGAAGGATTAGCAATGCCAGTACTGTGACTTTCACCATGCTTCACCATTCTCCTTTCTTTAGCTTTCTCTTTTATATATATATATATATATATATTTTTTTTTTTTCATCTGTTTTCTTTATAATTAAGCCTGCCTTTCAAGCCTGTCTCTCCAGCTCATGTTCCTTCTTTTGAAATCCTTCTGGTTAGTTATAAATATATATAAAATCTCCTGGATCTTTTCATTTAGCTTTACTAGAATTTCCATTTCCCCTATTAAAGTCAGCTGGAAATTTTGTCAAATTTTAATATACATTTGACATAATGATTTTAGAATAACAATTACCTAGAGTAACACTGTGTCCCAGGGAGAAGTACAGACCATTATACTTTAAATCATGAACATTGCTTTTCCTTTCAAACAGCTACACATTTCCTTAGGCACTAAAACTTTGTAGCTTACATTGGATTGAATTTAGCTGTTGTGCAAATAAAATTGTGGAATAGGAGGTACTTTCAATTTGTGAAGAGAGGGAAGGAATTAATTTAAAGGAAAGAATGTTTTCAAATATAGGTATTTCCAACCCACTTTTCTTCCCATATTTTTTTACTTTGGAATATATACAAAAGTATGATATATTGGTATTCAATTTAGTATTAAATGATAGATTTCCTCATCCTAAAGTTAAATGTTTTAGTATTTTGTGATGTTTTACAGAGAACTAAACTTCCAGATACTATGCTACTTGGAATTTTGACCATCACTGTTTTTTACATCACTTAGAAGCTCTGGTAGCACAGTGCCTAAGACACTTGACTGCCACTCCTCAGAAGAAAGGTTGGGCAATCTACTTCCATAGTGATACCACCTCAGAAACCCAAGGAGGATTTGCTATAAGCCGGGTCTGACTCTATAGCACATAACAACAACAACAACATATCATAGGAATTATCTGGAATCCCTCAAAGTTCTAGAAGTAGTGGGAATCAGAATTCCCTAGTATGAAATACATAAAAGTTTATATCCTACAACAATGGGCAACCCTTAGCAGGTTTGGGGAAGAATATGATATTTGTATGGGTCTTAAGTCCAGGCACTTGAAGCTTTGGGTATTGAGTATATTTCTCCCTCACCACATCCCTCACCAACTTGACTGGTGTGTCACTTACAATGTTTTCAACTGTTTTTAACAAATTAAACAAAAATAGTCTGGAGGTAGGTGATTCTAGGGCCACTTACATGATAAAATGATGTCAAATGCTAACACAACTTCTACTGAGACTGTGGGCTTCCATCCCATGATCATAACACAGCTGTTGTAACTCCAAGTATCTCCTCGTTACATGGTAGTGTCTGAAAGAAGGAAACAGGGCTGATGGGGGAAAAAATTTTATCATGTATTTCTTTCATTTCAGGTAGAAGAAAAGATCCTTCCAGCAGGCTTCTCCTACTATCTCACTGGCCAAATGTTACTTCCTCTTCTTCTTCTCTAGTCCCCCAAACTGGACCTTGCTTATCTACAATTATTTAATTGCTACCTGCCAAGTGGACAGAATGAATCTGTTAGCAAGTAATAAAGAAAGGGTGAGAAAATCTCTGCAGCAGCACTAGCAATGTCTGCCAGATACTAACCTTTTGACAACATAAATTCATATTCTCTTTCTTTCCACAGATACATTATGGTAAATCTCGGTGACAGGTAAGATAACCAAAATATCATTCAGCTCTAAGTCATCTGAGTGATGAACAGTCCACTTTTTCAAGTGCAAATGAAGGTCTTTATAAATTAGCCTTCTAAGGCATATGCTATCTGTTTACTCAGCAAATCCAAACCCACTGCCTTTGAGTGGATTCAGATTCATAGCAACCCTACTGGACAGAGTAGAATTTCCCCACAGGGTTTCCCAGGCTGGTGGCATAGTGCCTAAGGCTTTTGACTGCTAACCAGAAGACTGGAGGTTCAAGCCCACCAGCCACTCCTCGGAAGTAAGGTTGGGCAATGCTACTTCTGTAGTGATACCACTTTGGGAACCTAAGGAGGGGTCGCTAAGAGTCGTATCTAACTCGATGGCAGTGAGTTTGGTATTTTTTGAATCTTTACAGAACCAGACTCCCAACTGGAAAGAACCAGATCTTTCTCCCATGTAGTGGCTGCCACCATCAGGGCTTCCTTGAAGACAGTAATAGAAGATACAGTCAAAGAGATAAGGATGGCACCAGATCAAAGCAAACTTTAAATTACAGTGAGAATTGAAAGAAATGAGAACTCCTTGGAGGATTTTGAACAGAGGACAGGTGATTCAGCCTCTGAATTAAAAAGATTATTCTGGCTGCTAATTTGGGAATGGTCTTAAAGGGAACATGATGAAAGTAGGAAGACCAATTAGGTCTTTCTATAAGCAAGAAATTATGGTGCTATAAACCAGGGTGGCAACTGTGAAGGTAGTGAAAAATGACCACATGTATTTATTTATATAAGTTGAGTAGAATTATCATAATTTGCTGATAAGCTAATTGTGGAGTGTGTGAGAGAGGAAGTAAAGGATTTCAGCTTGGGTAACTGAGAGAACGAAGTTGCCTATAATTTAAACTCAAGTGGAGTAGGTTTAGCTGGAGAACCAGACAATGAGAATGGATAAAATAAAGATCTAATCCATGTCACTTCCTTAGTGCTAATGAAGTATCGTATTTGCAGAATAAAAATGGATTTAAGAATAAAGTGAGTTAATAACTACAGCTACCATTTATTGAGTGACTGTTGTGCTAAGTGTTTTATATTCATTCTTTCCAACACTGTTTAGAATCTTGTTATATAGTTAATGGAGAACGAGATATTCTAACTCAGTTCTATTGACTCTAAGCCCAAAACTTCTCTTAATAATATATTAATTTCTTTACAAATGTATTCACATTTGTTGAATAATAATAACAACAATTTAGTCAAAGTTTCTGGTTATATGTTTTGAAATTTTTATAGTTAATGACACCACTGTATTGATCAGTGTGATTATTGTTAATCAATGTGATCAAATGATTATATCTATTATACATCCAAAAAATAAAATAATACATAAATTGGCTACAGAAAAACTATTCTCTTAATATACCTTTATGTTGATGTCTTGGGGGAAGAACTCAATTAAAAAAAAAAGAAGGAAAACTTAATTCAGTTAATGTATTAAATTATTAAGAGTCCAAAAGTGCTTTTTTTAATTAACATGCCATTTTTTAATGTCTGAAAATAGAATGGCAATGATCATTTTAATAGTGTACATTGATCTAGCTTTTATGTTTTTTGAATGAAAATGGTATAGCCAAAGAGTGAATATTTTCTTAAAAATACTTTTCATAAAAGCTTGTGGTATTATAATACATCTAGATCTTACAAAGGCTATCTGGTGGCAAAGTGGTTAAAGCAATCAGCTGCTAAGCAAAAAGTTTGGCAATTCAAACAGACCAGACACTCCACAGGAGAAAGGTGAGGCAGTCGGCTTCCGTAAAGATTTACAGCCTTGCAAACCCTGTGGGGCAGTTCTACTTTGTCGTATGGGATCAGTATGAGTTGGAACTTACTTGATGGCAGTAGGTTTGGTTTTGGTTAAACCTTACGTAGCTAGTCATCCAATTATTTATATTGAAATATCATTCTTTTATTTAGAAATTTATTTTTATCTAGTAGCACAAACCAGTAAGGAAACTAAAAGAAAACAATGCTGTGTAGTTCATTTTACTATACCATAGTCTATCAAATTTCTCTCAAAATATATATTAGCCTTCTCAACAAACATATTTTGCTTTTATTTTTTTTAGGGTAAAAAGACTAATTTTGAGCTAATTTTCTTTAATGAGTTTTTGTTTGGTTATATTTGTTTTTGTCTTCACATATATTTCTCTGATATCATAGGGTAGGCTATTATTTCTATCTCATTTATGAGATAGAGGAGCTCTGGTGACATAGTCCCTATGGCATTTGACTGCTAAGCAGAAGGCTGGCAGTTCAAAACCACCAGCCATTCATTAGAACAAAGATGGGGCAATCTACTTCCATAATGATACTACCACAAAGACCCAAGGAGGGGTGGCTATGAGTTAGATCTGATTCAATTACAGTGAGTCCTTTTTTTTTTTTTTTTATGAAATAGAAAATGCAGAGCCATGCTTTCACTTTACTAACCAGGGCTTAATGCATCATGCTATCTTATGATGGTCACAAGTTAAATCATAAGTATGTGGTAGTTTATGGATAACCATTTTCTTATAGATTGAATTGTGTCCCACACAAAAAAAAGGTATATTAAAGTCCCCATTCTTCCACTTCCACCTTATCCCCCATACTTTATTTGGAAATAGGGTCTTTACAGATATAATCAATTTTAAGATGTGGTCATACTGAATTTTTGTGTTCACTGTTGTTAGATGCTATGGAGTCAGTATTCACTCTTCAAAGACAGCATGACCCTCTTAACAACACCTTATGTACAATAGAATGAAACACTGACTAGTCCTGTACCATCCCCACAGTCATTACTATATTTGAGCCCTTTGTTGCAGCCACTGTGCCAATCCATCTCCTTGAAGGTCTTCCTCTTTTGCTTTGACCCTCTACTTTTCCAAGCATTATATCCTTTGTCAGGGACAAGTCCATCCTGCTAACATGTCCAAAGTAAGTGAGAAGTTTCACTGTCCTTGCTTCTAAGGAACATCCTGTCTATACTTCTTCTGAAACATATTTATTCATTCTCTTGGCAGTCTATGGTATATTCAATATCCTTCACCTGCACTATAATTCAAAGCCATCAATTCTTCTTCAGTCTTCTTATTCATTGTCCTTTCTCGTCCTTTCTATGAGGCAATTGAAAATACCATGGTTTCGGTCAAGTGCACCTTAGTCCTCAAAGTGACATTTCTGTTTTTTCAACAATTTTTTTGACAGAAGATTTGCCCCACACAATATGTCATTTGATTTCTTGACTGCTGCTTCCACCACAGTATGACAATTGCGGCGGCATACTGAATTACGGTGACCTAAACCAGTATGACTGGTATCCTTATAAGAGGAAGAAAAAGATACACATGAAATACATCATGAGACAATGGAAGCAGAAAATGCAATGGTATGTGTTTTGTTTTTCTAGTGCTGCTATAACAGAAAATACCACACATACAAAAAAAAAAAAAAAAAAAATCCCAAACTCACTGCCATTGAGTCGATTCAACTCATAGTGACCCTCTTGTCCTTGGGTTTCCGAGGTGGTATCCCTACAGAAGTAGATTGCCCAATCTTCCTTCCAAGGAAAATACCACAAGTAGATGGCTTTAATAAACAAGGATTTATTCTCTTATGGTTTAGAAGTCTGAGTTCAAAGTGTCAGCTCTAGGGACTGGATGAAGGCCCCTCAACCTTGGGCTTTAGCTTTGCCTTTTGCTCTTGGCCCACTGAAACTGGAGGCTTCTCTTAACTCTGGCAACTGTTGGCTGTTGAGGCTGGCAAACCAAAGGTCAACAAGTTAAATGGCACCATCACAAGCTTATTAAGCAACACGGCAGGCCAGTTCAGGTCCAAAAACAGTCCCAAGATCAGCATGAGACATGGTAAGGGGCTCAATGAAGATTTGACTACACACAGGATCCAAGTGTGCCAAAAAGCTTTTTCAAAGCTTCTTTTTACATACTGGAAGCAGAGCACATCCCTAAGGCAGCTCTTAGCTGCTCACAGTAGATTCTACCCTGGGGTTGGTTAGCAATCTCATTATGGGCATTCACTACATCCAGTGGCCCAGTCAAATTGAAACATAACCTTTACTACCACAATATGTCAATAACTCAAGGAACCTCAAAGATTGCCAGAAACACCAGAAACTTAGAGAAAGACATGAAACAGATTCTCCCTTACAGTCTTCAAAGACAGCATGACCCTCTTAACAACTTGATTTAGGAATTCTAGTTTCCAGCCACCTTGTTGGTGGTACTTTGTTATGGCAGCCTTAGAGAACCGATTCCCAGCTCAAGGATTTAGATTATTTCTGTAGAGTATGAAGCCAGAAGAGCTACTCAGAGTAACTGCTGTTGTTGTTGTTGTTATGTGCCGTCGAGTTGGCCATGACTCATAGTGACCCCTCCTTGGGTTTCCGAAGCAGTATCACTACGGAAGTAGATTGCCCCATCTTCCTTCCGAGGAGTGGCTGTGGGTTTGAACTGCCAGCCTTCGAGTTAGCAGTAAAAGAGTAACTGCAGCTCCTTCTAAAATTTGTTTCCAAGTTTTTTTCTCATATTCTCAATCTGAATTATTGGAGAGAAATAATGAACAGATATATCTTTTCATTTAGAGGATAGAGTAAGGCTTGGTGGCAATATTGAAAGGATTTAATAAGTCTCTTGAGATATGAAATTTATGTAACAATTGCTAGATTCCAGAGAAAGCAATAAGGTCAAATGCTTTTTTTCAAATGCAATGTATACATTGCATGCAAGGAAGGAAGTCTGATGCTGTTTTCTGAACTTCTGTCCTATATCATAATATTTTTCCAAGTGTAATCCAGCATGGCCTTATGACCATCTTGCACTCAGAACCCCAGATGCCTGTGAGGATAAAGGAAAATAATAATTGTTGCCACCTTGCTACTACATGAGAAAGTGAAATAATAATTTTAGAAGTTGTAAGAAATGCCTTCTTTGCACTACAGGAAATGAGATTACTTATGCATCTTAGTAGTTTATGCCATTTATATTTAAAAATGAAGTAAATTTGCTATCAGATTCAAGATTTTCCTGTATTTGTAGTTTTGGCTACAACACCAATTTTGTGAACAATGAAAGTAAATTCAATAAGACATATTACAAGGGAGATGAACTAGCATATAGGTTTTCTTTTCTTCTCTTTCTTTCTTTTTTTTTTTTTACAAAGGATCACATCACTTGATTTGAGAGGACTTTCGATTTTTTTTAATAACATTTTAGTGTGCTTATATGGATAAGTTCATCCTTCTAAGTCCTTTGTATTCTTATGCTGGAAGCCAAAACATATGATCTAGATGGCTCTGACACTTATCTGCACACCATGCCAAAACCGAGTCCATCTTTTCATTTCCATATGCCCAAAACAGTAGAAATATAAAATACTATCATTTTCATCTTCAGTAATTCTTCCTCCATCTCTACTTATTTGTACCAAAATAGAGAAGATAATTAATGGTAACATCTTTCTGAAAACATCTTCTAGGTAGGGAGAAGTTCTCTGATCACATGAGATCTTTTGTCTTCCTTCTCATTTAGGTACCAATTGCAACAATCAAATTTTCAAGTTTTATATGGTAGATGAAAATAAAAAAGATAAAATTTGAGTCCAAGATTGCTTTTACCTTTGAAATGTAAATGTCAACTATTATTCATATAACATACTGTGCGTAAGTGGTCTAGAACCATAAAGGCCCATAGGAGTCTTCATGAGCTCCCTCTCTCTCTTTTTTTAACTTTCTATTATATTTTATTTTATTCAATGAAGAAATTACTCTATTACAGATTTTACTGATACTCTGAAAAAGTTTCTGTTTAAAATTTGTGTTTCAATACAAATAATATATACTTAATTCAGTACCAGGACTCATGACTAGATGCAAATGAAATTATGCTTTGCTATATATATTCAAATAGAATAACAGTTTCATTGTATTTTTAATCCTATAACAAAATTATGGAAAGAAATCCAAAATATAAAGT
>NW_006921802.1:5140936-5149105 GCF_000298275.1 Orycteropus afer afer
AAATACACAGCCAAACAAATCCCACTTAATAATTTCTACATATATTGTTCAGTGACAGTAGCTAAATTCTTCATATTGTGTCAACATTCTCATTATTTCCATTTTAGTTATCCCATTTCCACTAACTTTGTCTCACTTTTCCCCAACCTTCTCATCCATGTTTTAGAGTAATATTTGGTTTTATATAGTTATTTTTCAAAAGAGCTCAGTACTCAAGGATAACATTCTTTATTTTGGAGTTATTCTGATATTTACTTAAAAGGTAGCTTCAGATGATTGTTTTGGTTCAAGGTTTAAATAGTATCTCAGGCATTAGAAAGATGCAAAACAAAACAACCATGAGATATTATCTCACCCAAGCAATAATACCAAATTTCAACAGGTTTGAAAACAACAAATGCTGGCAAGGTTGCAGAGAGATTGGAACTTTTGTGCACTGCTGGTGGGATTATAAAATGGTACAACCATTGTGGCATACGGTATTGCATTTCTTTAAAAAACTGAAAATAGAAATACCATTTGACCCAGCAATTCCATTACTATGAATATATCCTAAAGAGGTGAGAGACAGTGCATGAACAGATATATGCACACCTATGTTCAATACAGCACAATTCACTATTGCAGAGAGATGGAAACAACCTAAATGCCTATCAGTGGATGTGTGGATAACCAAATTATGGTACATACACAGAATGGAGTACTGTGCTACATTAAAGAACAATGAGGGACATGTGAGCCACCTCACAATATAGATAAGCCTGGAGGACATTTTTGTTGTTGTTAGGTGCCGTCGAGTTATCCCTATGCACAGCAGAACAAAACACCCCCTAGTCCTGAGCCAGCTCCATGGTTCTTGCTATACTTGAGCCCATCATGGCAGCCACTGTGTCAATCCATCTCATTGAGGGCCTTCCCCTCTTTTGTCAACTTTCCACCTTACCAAGCATGACATCCTTCTCCAGGGAATGGTCCCTTCTGACAACATGGCCAAAGTATGTGAGACGAAGTCTGGCCATTCTGGCCTCCAAGAAGCATTCTGGCTGCTCTTCCTCCAGGCACATCTTAGTCCTCAAGGAGACATCTTTGCTCTTCAGCACCTGAAGGACGTCCTTTGCAGCCAATTTGCCCAATGCTATACATTGTCTGATGGCCTGACTGCTGTTTCCATTGGCGTTGATTATAAAACCAAGCAATGTGAATTCTTTGACAACCTCAATCTATTCTCCATTTTTTGTGATGCTGCTTATAAGTCGTTGTGAGGACTTTTGTTTTCTTTATATTGAGATATAATCCATAGTGCAGACTGTATTCTTCAACCTTCGTCAGTAAGTACTTCAAGTCATCCTCACTTCAGCAAGCAAAGTTGTGTCATCAGCATATGGTAGGTTGTTAGTGATTCTTCCTCCAATCCTGATACCATGTTCTTCTTCATACAGTCCAGTCTCTCAGATTATTTGTTCAGCATACAGAATAACTATGGTGAAAGGATACAATACCCTGATGCACTCCCTACTTTATTTTAAACCATGCAGTGTTCCCTTTTTCTGTTTGAACAGCCTCCTGGTGTAGGTACAGGTTCATTATGAGTACAATTAAGTGTTCTGAAATTCCCGTTCTTCTCAATGTTATCCACAATTTGTTATGATCTACACAATCAAATGTTTCACATAGTCAATAAAACACAAGTAAACATCTTTCTGGTATTCTTTGCTTTGAGCCAAGATCCATCTCACATCAGCAATGATATCCCTCATTCAATATCCTCTTTTGAAACCAGATGTATTTCTGGAAGTTCTCTGTCACTATACTGCTACAACCATTTTTGAATTATCTTCAGCAAGATTTTACTTGCATGCAATATTAATGATATTGTTCAATAATTTCCACATTCTGTGGGATCACCTCTTTGGAATGGATACAAATATGGATATCTTCCAGTCAGTTTGCCAGGTAGCTGTCTTCCAAATCTCTTGGCATAACTGAGTGTGTGCCTCCAATGAGGCATCCATTTGTTGAAACATCTCAATGGGTATTCCATCAATTCCTGGAGCCTTGTTCTTTGCCAATTCTTTCAATGCAGCTTCAACTTATTCCTTCAATACCATTGGTTCTTGAACATATGCCACCTCCTGGAATGGAGGAACATCGACCAATTCTTTTTGGTACAGTGACTCTGTGCATTCCTTCCATCTTCTTTTAATGCTTCCTGCATCATTCAATATTTTGCCCATAGAATCTTTCAATATTGCAACTCAAGACTTAAATTTCTTCCTCAGTTCTTTCAGCTTGAGAAATGCTGAGTGTATTCTTCCCTTTTGGTTTTCAGACTCCAGGTCTTTGCACATTTCATTATAGTTACTGGCTTTGTCTGCTCAAGCTGCTCTTTGAAATCTTCTGCTCAGCTCTTTTATCTTGTCATTTCTTTCATTTGCTTTAGCTACTCTTCTCTCAAGGACAAGATTCAGAGTGTTTTCTGACATCCATTTTGGTCTTATCTTTCTTTCTCGTCTTTTTAAAGACTTCTTGCTTTCTTCATGGATGATGTTCTTGATGTCATCTCACAATTCTTCTGGTTTTCAGTCATTGGTGTTCAATGCATCAAATCTATTCTTTAGATGGTCTCTAAATTCAGGAAGGATATATTCAAGGTCATATTTTGGCTGTCATGGGCTTATTTTAATTGTCTTCAACTTCAAGTTGAACTTCTGTATGACCAGTTGATGGTCTGTTCCACAATCAGCTCCTGGCCTTGTTTTGGCTGAAGATATTGAGCTTTTCCATCACCTCTTGCCACAGATGTGGTCAATCTGATTCCTGTGTATTCCATCTGGTGAAGTCCATGTGTGTAGCTGCCATTTGTGTTGTTGAAAAGGTATTTGCAATGAATGAGTTGTTGGTGTTGCAAAATTCTAGTAGATGATCTCCAGCACCAAGGACAAATTTTCCAACAACCAGTGATTCTTCTTTGTTTCCAACTTTTGCATTCCGATCACCAGTGATGAGCAACAAATCTTGATTGCATGTTCGGTCAATTTCAAACTGCAGAAGTGGATAAAAATCTTCAATTTCCTTATTTTTGGCTTTTGTGGTTGGTGCATAAATGTGAATAATAGTAGTATTAAACCATCTTCCTTGTAGACTCTGGATTTTATCCTATCACTCACAGCATTGTACTTCAAGACAGATCTTGAAACATCCTTTGTGATGATGAATGTCATGCCATTCCTCTTCGATTTGTCATTCCCAACATCTTAGATCATATATATGGTTATCAGATTAAAAATGGCCAAAAGCAGTCCATTTCAGCTCAGTAATGCCTAGGATATCAATCTTTACGCATTCTCTTTCATTTTTGACAACTTCCAGATTTCTTAGATTCATACTTCATACATTCAATTTTCCAATTATTAATGGATGCTTGCAGCTGTTTCTCCTCAATTTGAGTTGTGCTGTGTCAGCACATGGAGGTCCTGAAAGACTTAATTTATCCATATTATTAATGATGGTTCAACTCTCATGAAGCAGCTCCTTCCCAGTCCTGTTTTGAGTGCCCTCTGACCCAAGAGGTTCATCTTCCTCCACTGTGTTGGACAATGTTTCCAAGCTATTCATAAAGTTGCCCAGTAATGTATCAGAAAGTGTTTCTCTGCTATTCATAAGGTTTTCCCTGGCCAATTTTTGATAAGTGGATGGCCTCCTCCTTCTTCCTAGTCTGTCTTAGTCTGTAAGCTACATTGAAACCTGTGCACCATGTGCAATGCTGCTAGCATCTGAAACACCAATGGCACAGCCTCAAGCTTCACAGCAATGCACAAGCCTCACAGGATTACAAACTGACAGACAAATTTGTCTCCCTTAGCTTTTGGAAAACTTTGCACCCTCCTCTTACCTAATTGCTACCTGGAACCTGGAACCTTCTACTCTGTGGTCCCTGGCCATTCCCTCCCTTTCCTGGCTCTAGGGTGCTTGAGGCCTGGCCTTGCCTCCTGCTCCTTTTTACCTTGATATCCTGCAATTCCTGAGGCCCCTGAGGCCACTTCTGCTCCCTCCTTTTCGTGGCTCCAGGGGGCTTGGGTGGAGGACATTATGTTAAGTGTAATAACTCACTCACAGAAGGATAAGCACTGTATGAGCTCATTACTGTAAAAAGACAAAGAATGGTTTGCTTGTGAAAGGGTACTCATGTTCTAGGCTACTGGGGTGGAGAGGGAAGGGGAGTGATTAATTTCAGAATAGTTGGGGCCCACACTCTTAGGTGGATAAGGAGAGGGATATGTGGAAAGAGTCTGAGACCACCATGATAACATTAAGAAAAGGGAAGATACTGAATTGTGCACATAGGAGATAGATGACAGATGCTAATACCATCCAGTGTGCCCACAATACTGCATTACTGTTAACACCAAACACCAGGCTATAGATAAACACATTAACACCAGAGAGGACCATTTGGGGGTCAGTGAACAGGAATACACTCTAGACCAAAGATAGATTCAGCACAGTCTAATTTTGCACAGATATCAGTGATAGAAAATACCAGCAATCCTTATAGAAACAATAGAAAATAGACACAGAGCAATGCCTCACGGATACCAGACACTGTGGTCGAGATAGCCAACAGATCTACCATCTCAGGACTATAGTACTGGGGGATGGATATCAGACTCAATTGGCACAACAAAATACATAAAGCCCTACTCCACATCTTACTTTGGCTAGTAGTGACTGGAGTCTTAAAAGCTTTCAAGCAACTATCTAAGATGTACCTGATGATCTCCTAGCATGGGAAGTGAAGAAGAGTGCAAAAAAAAAAAAAAAAAGGCTTTTGGAAGCAATCACCTCTAGGACATGATGGCCCTCAAAACCAGAAGAACTAGATGGTGCCTGGCTACCAATGTCAACCACTCAGGAAAGGATTGAATCTGGAGATCCTGGATAGAGTGGAAGGAAAAACATGGAACAAAACCCAAAAACTCAATAATGACCAGAATTACTGGTTGGATGGAGTCTTGTGAGACCCCCAATATTATGACCCTGGAATACATTCTGCACGTGGAATAAAACTCACTCCCAAGGGCTGGCTCTCAGCCCTATAGTTAACAAGATACACATGCAGACCATTCAACCCAGGGGGGCACACCCACATACTCTATGGAAATACATCCCTTAGAGCAATAGATCATAGGGCACCAGAGGGGCAACATTCACACAGAGGTAATACAGGACACACAGGAGTGCATAACTATAAGAGGCACAGGGGGAGTGTTTCTGGGCAGGGAGCAGAGGAGACTGGGTTAGGGTTGGGCATGGTAAATGGAGAATGAAACTAAATGTACACATAATGTTGAATGTAAAACAGATAGATAGATAGATAGATAGATAGATAGATAGATAGATACATAGAATCTCAGGGCAATAGTCTCAGGGATTCCTCCAGTCTCAGTAGGTTCCATAAGTCTGTGTTCTTTGAGAATTTGAAGGTTTGTTCCATATTTTAGTTCCTTTCATCAGGATGCATCTGCTGCAACTCTAAGCAGGATATTCGGTATTGATAGCCAGGTCCATCTAGTTCTTCTGGTATCAATATAGAGGAAGCTGTGGTTCACAGAGACAGTCCTATGCATTTGTTCCTTCTCTGATCTTGGGTTTCCTGCTTTCTCTTTTGCTCCAGACAGATAGACTCCAATACAGGCATAACTTTGTTTATTGTGCTTCACTTTATTGCACTTCACGTGTATTGTATTTTTTTACTAATTAAAGGTTTGTGACAAACCTGCATTAAGTAAGTTTATCGGTTCTGTTTTTCCAAAGCATGTGCTCACTTTGAGTCTCTGTGTCACATTTTAGTTATCTTCACAATATTTCAAACTTTTTCATAATGTTATTGAACACTTAATAGACTACAGTATAGTATTAACATAACTTTTATAGGCACTAGAAAATAAAAAAAATCATGTGACCCAGTTTATTGCCATATTCACTTTATTGCAGTGGTCTGGTATGAAGCCTGCAATATCTCTGAGGTATGTCTGGAGTTTATCTTAAATGGCTGCTCCCAAGCTTTTAAGATCCCAAATGCTACTCACAGAACTAGGATGTAGAACATAAATTTTATGAGCTGTATTATGTCAATTGACCAAATTGTCCCATGAGACTATGAACCTGTGTCTTCAAACCAAGAAAAATAATCAGTGAGGTAATTGGTTATGTCTAAGTATAAATATCTGTATCCCTTATTTGTTCATTGTTATATATTTGTTCATATATATAATATATATATATCAAACTCTCTTAGGCTGCATTGTCTAGAGAAGTAAAACCAGTGAAATTTAGAAAGACAGACACACAGAGAGAAATATATCTCAATGATATGGCTCATGAAGTTGTAGAAGCTGACAAGGCCCAAATTCCTGAGTCAAACATCAAGCTGGAAGCCTCTCCTGACTCCAGCTACAGGGGCTAATGAACTCAAGATCAGCAGGTAATATAGCAGGCAACTTGCTTCAGAGAATGATGAAGCCAAGATCTGCAGGTAAAGTGGCATATCGTTGGTTTACAGGCTGTGAAGACAATCCTAAGATCAGCAGGCCACTGCTTGAAGTCCAGGAACTGGAATGATGACAAGCCAAATGCAGGATCCAACATGAACAAAAAGCTAGAGACCTTTATCAAAGCTTTTACATATATTCTGGAAGCAGGACACACTTCAAGGTAACTCCATTTCGACTGATTTGGTGCTTACAGCAGATTTCATTATGGAAGTCATTATATCATATCCAATCACATCATGGGGAAAAACTACAACATAACTGTTAAGCCACTTAAAATAATGGCCCAGGCAAGGTTACATGCAACCTTACCTACCACACAAACCAAAAACCAAATTCATTGCCATCAACTCAATTCTGACATATATATATGCAGCTCTAGTGACATAGTGGATAAGGTATTTGATTGCTAACCAAAAAGTCAGAGGTTCAAACCCATCAGCTTCTCCACAGGTAAAATATTAGGGAATCAAGTTCTTAAAGATTTACAGCCTTGCAGGATACAAGATCAATGTGCAAAAATCAGGAGGATTCTTTTATACCAGCGAAGAAATTGCTGAGAAGAATATAAGGAAATCAATACTATTTACAATAGCTACCAAAAAAATAAAATACTTGGGAATAAATCTTACCAGGGACACAAAAGACCTGTACAAAAAAAACTACAAAACACTACCTCAAGAAACTATAAGAGATCTACATAGATGGAAGAACATACCACGTTCCATGCTTGTGGATAATATTAAACATTGTGAAAATGTCAATGCTACTCAAACTAATATATACATTCAATGCAATCCCAATCCAGATCCCATCAACATTCTTTCATGATATGGAAAAATCAATTACTAATTTTATATGGAAAAGAAAGAGACCTCAGATAAGCAAATCACTATTCGAAGAAGAAGAACAAAGTAGGAGGTCCCACACTGCCAGATCTCAAAACCACAGTAGTCAAAACAGCTTGGTATTGGTACAACATTGAATACATAGACCAGTGGAATAGGATAGAGAATCCAGAAATAGATCATAGACCTACAGTCAGCTTATTTTTGACAAAGGACTGAAAGCCATTAAATGGGGAAGAGGTTTTCTATCTCTCTCTCTCTCTTTCTTTTTATTGTGATTTGGCTGAAAATTTACAGAGCAAATTCACTACTGCAGTTCATATACACTTTGTCTCATGACACTGACCACAATGTAACAACTCCCCTCCCACTTCCTCCTGACAGTCACTTCTTCCCTGTGTCCATCCCTCCATGCACCCTTGTCCCCTGAGCTGTTTCCCTGTACATAAATAGACCTTCTTTCTCCCATGATTGTTCTCTGGAAGGAGTGTATTTACCTCAGATAAATGTTCAACTCCTATGTCTGTCTTTTGCTTCGCTAGAAGCCACAGGTGTGGGTTCAATTCTAGACCTGAAGGGCAGTTAGAGGCCATAGTCTCAGTGGTTCCATCAGGCTCTATCAGACCAGCAAACCTGGTTCCTCCCCCCCTCTTTTTTTTTATTTTCCAAACGCTTTTGAGTTTTGTTCCACATTGTTCTCCCTCTCTATCTAGGGTCTCCTACATAGATTCCCCTCCAAGTGGTTGACATTGGTAGCCGGGCACCATCTA
>NW_006921802.1:5165143-5183822 GCF_000298275.1 Orycteropus afer afer
ACAAATCTTGGGCTATTTTCTCTGTGGTTTTATTATTCCCTTCCTGTTCTGGAATTCCAATTACACATAGGTTATTCCTTTTGATGGTATCCCACATGAACCTTAGGCTATATTCATTTTGTTTTGATCTTTTTTCTGATTGATTCTTTTCCAAAAAAAATATTCAGGTATTTGTCTTCAGTCTCATTAATTTTGTCTTCCATTGCATCAATTCTACTTCTTTGCCCTTCTAATGTGTTATCTATTTCTGACAATTTAGTATTTATCTTCTGGATTTCTATCTGTAGATTTAGAATCAATTCTAATTTTCCATTTATTTTGTCATTTTGCTCTTGTATTTTCTTCCAAAATTCTTCTAGGGTTTTGCCTATGTTTTCCTTGGTCTGTCTCTCAATCCTTTGAAGATACCTAAATATAATTCTTTTGAATTCCTTATCAGAGAGTTCCAATGTTGCTTCTTCCTCAGGGATGTGTTCTGGGTCTGTGTCCTCCTCCCTTCTTTCTACCACTTTATCTTGCTTCTTTTTGTGGACTGTGATGGTCTGTTGTGTCTGAGACATTGTGGCATGATCACATTTTGATCTCTGTTAACTGTTTGTGATGAGCAGCCAAGGGTGAGTCAAGCTGTTTTATGTGGTTGTTTTTCATAGACCCGTTGGTGGAGAAGGAAGTAGTGGCTCTCAGTAAGTTAAGCTGCAGGAAGTATGGTTTTAGTTGTGTCATATGTGGACTGTTACTGTCTTCCACTCAGTTAGAAAAAAATAACAATTGAATAACCACCAAAAAAGTAAAAGCAAATGGACAAAAAGTACTTTGTAATCACACTGGAGCACTAATTTAAAAAGGGAAAAAGAAGAAAAAGGAAACAAAACAACAACAACAACAAAAAAAAAAAACTGAAGTGTCTGGGGAGAGGGCAATAAGAGAAAAAAGGTAGAGGAAGAGAATAATGAAAAAAATGGGAGAAATCCAAAAAGAAAAACAAGGAACAAGGTTAACCACAAGAAAGAAAAAAGAGAAAAAATTGTAACCAGGAACAGGTAAAATTAAAAAGCTGAAAACTACAACGTGGTAGAGGAAGAATAAAGAATAACAGTTAAAGGGACAAAAGTAATAATAATAATAGTAGTTTTAAAATAGACAAAAACCAACAAACAAAATAACAGATAAAAGGCAAAAAAAAAAAAAAAAATCATGGGGGCAGGGCACCCAGGTTCTTTTGGATCACACAGACTAGGGTGGAGTTCCTGCAGGCCCTGTAGTTGGGTGGGAATGAGGAATGGCCACACTTCCATTCACCAAGAAGGTGTGGGGTATAAGAGTAAAAAGGGGAATGTCACACCTTTCCAGTTGTCCAGGTCTGGAATGTCCTTGGGGTTACTTGCAACTGGAGCCTTTCCTTAAGTCCCTGGAATCTGGGAGAATGCTGCAACTTTAAATGTCCAAAATGGTCAAGCTGCTTGTAAACATTCAAAATGGCTGTGCCCTCCAGAGAGACAAAAGTCCATAGTTCAGCCCGCTGTCTTCTTCACTGCTTTCCCTTATATCCCCCAGCCACCAGAGCAGTTTTAAGTTCTTAAGTTCCTGGATTCTGGGAGAATGCTGTTGCTTTAAATATCCAAAATGGTTAGGCTGCTTATAAACATTCAAAATGGCTATGCCCTCCAGACAGACAAAAGTCCACAGCTCAGCCTGCCACCTTCTTTGCTGCTTTCCCTTTTATTCCCCAGCCACCAGAGCAGTCTCTGTGTAGTCCTTGGCTAGCAGAGCTGCTTTTGGGGTTAATTCTTAGGTCTTACTACCACTTGGCAATATCCAAGCTGTCTGTGCCATCAAGATTGGTGCCAGATTGCCACTTTATATGTCTCCTTTTTTGGTGCTTTCATGCAAATTCTTCTGCTACTTGGTGTTTAGTCCACTTCTATATCCTTCTGGCTCAAGGATCCCGGTTTATCTTTTGTATCTTTGTTAGCTGGTTCCCCTTTTCGTTGTTGAAGAGGGTCTGTGCAGTCTTTCTACCTAGTCCACCATCTTACAAGAACTCCTCAAGATTTTCTCTTTAATAAATGGTGCTGGCAAAGCTGGATATCTGTTTGCAGAAAAGTGAAACAAACTCCATACCTCACACCACATACAGAAACCAACTCCAGATAGATCAAACACTGAAATGTGAAACCTAAAACTATAAAGTTCCTCAAGGAAAAAATAAGAGCATATTTAGTGTCCCTAATTTATGGCATAGGAGCTCTGATAGTGTAGTGCCTACGGCACTTGACTGCTACCCAGAAAGCTGGAAGTTCAAACCCACCAGTCACTTCTCAGAAGGAAGGTTGGGCAATCTACTTTCATAGTGATACTGCCTCAGAAACCCAAGGAGGGGTCACTATGAGTCGGGTTGACTTGATGGCACATAACAACAAAAACAATTTATGGTATAAGGAGATTGTCAAACATAACCCAAGATGCAGAAACAGCTGAAGATAAACTAGATGAGTAAGATCTTCTAAAAAATAAATGTTTATATAGTTCCAAAGAACCTTCCAAAATAGTAAAAAAGAGCATACAGATTGGGCAAGAAAATATTCGGTGACAACATACCTGACAAGGGACTTATTTCTAAGATTTTAGAAAACTCCAACAGCTCCACAACAAAAAGAAAATCAATCCAATTTAAAAATGGGCAGAAGACATGAACAGACACTTCACCAAAGAAGATATTCAGGTGGCCAAAAACACATGAATAAATGTTGTGACCATTAGCCATTAGAAAGATGCAAATCAAAACAATGGGATGACATCTCACCCCAGGATTAGTAGCAAAGATCAACAAGACAGAAAATAACAAATGCTGGCAAGGATGTGGAGAGATTGGAACTCTCATACACTGCTGTTGGGACTGTATAATGATACAGCAATAGTAGAAAGCAGTATGGAGATTTCTTAAAAAGTTGGAATTAGAAATACCATTGACCCAGCAATCCCATTATTAGGTGTATATCCTAAAGAAATAAGAGTCAAGACAAAAACAGATATATGCACACTCATGTTCATTGCAGCACAATTCAAAATAACAAAGAGATGGAAACAAGCTAAGTGCCCATCAACAGAAGAATGTATAACCAAACTATGGTACATACACACAATGAAATACTATGCAACACTAAAGACTAACGTAGAATCTGCAAAACACCACATAACATGGAGGAAATTGGAGGACATTATGCTGAGTGAAATAAGTCAATCACAGAAGGATAAATATTGCATTAGTTCACTATTGTAAAAACTCAAGAAAAGGTTTATATGTGGAAGAAAACTTTCTTTGCTGGTTACCAGGGATGGGAGGGGAGGGATCACTGCTAGATAGGTAGAGACAATTACTGATTTGGGTGAAGGGAAGGGCAATGTACCAAAAGTGAGGGATCAAAACAGTGGCACTGAGGAAAAGGAAGACATAGACAGGTATATGAGAGATACAGACAATAAAGATGAACACTTTTGAATGTACAGTACTGCATTGTCAGTGATGTCTAGCATTGATCTACAGGTGGATAGATTGTGGACAGTCTGAATGATCAGGTATGTCTAAGCAGAGGGGTATGCTCATGACCATGTATAGGGCTGGCAGACAATGTTTCTACAAACATATTTGTATGTGCTGTAAGAATATCTGGGTTTATATTACAGCTTAAAAGGGACACAGCCAGCTGCCATGGGTGAGCAAATACTTGGACCTGTGGGTTCAGAACTATGGTCCCAGGAGACATCAAGCTCAATTGGCACAATATACTACACTAAAACATTGTTCTGCATCCGACTTTCACGAGTCATGATTAGGGTTTAAAAACTTGCAAGTGGCCATCTAGATGTAATGATGGGTCTCTCCTCATCCAGAGCAAGGAAGAATGAAGAAAACCAAAGACACATGGAAATATTAGTCTAATGGACTGTTATTGTTGTTGTTATGTGCCATTGAGTCATATCTGGCTCATAGCAACCTCTCCTTGGGTTCCTGAGGTGGTATTACTATGGAGGTAGATTGCCCAACCTTCCATTCAAGGAGTGGCTGGTGGGTTTGAACTGCCAGCTTTCTGGTTAGCAGTCAAGTGCCTTAGGTGCTATGCTACCAGAGCTCCTAGTCCAAGGGACTAGTAGCCCAGGTAATCCTCAGCCTATATAACCATGAGATCAGAAGAACTAGATAGTGCCCAGCTACCACTGTTGACCACTCAGAGAGGGATGACTGTAGAAAATTCTGGATAGGGTGGGAAAACAATGAGGAGCAAAATTCAAAATCATAAAAATAAATAAATAAACAGGTTTCCTGGTCTGATAGAGCCTGGTGAGACCCCTGAGACTATGTTCCAAAGTTACTCTTCAGGTCTGGAACTGAACTCACTCCTGTGGCTTCCAGACAAATAATAGACAAGCATATGGAATGAACATTTACATCAGGTAGATACACTCCTTGGAGGGATCAATCATAAGAGAACAGAAGGGCAGTGTTTGCAAATGGAGATAGCTCAGAGGGTGGGAGGGGGCATTGGGAGTGCATGGGAGGGAAACACATAAGGAAGAGGTAACTACAAGGAGGAAGTGTGAATAGAGTTATTAGAGTGTGAGGAATTGCAGTCAATGTCATAAAAGAAAATGTGTATGAACTGCTATATGGCAAATGAATATGCTTTGTACAGTTTAACCCAAATCTCAATAAAAATTAAACTAAAAATAAAAAAAAGATTTACAGACTTGGAAACCCAATAGTGGTCACTATGAGTCAGAGTTCACTTGATGACAGTGGGTTTTTTGGGAGTATATATATATGTAATAAATCTGTCTTATAAGTACAGTCGGAATGCTCCTTAGAAATGAGAATAGTGAGACTTCATCTCACATACTTTGGGCATGTATCACTCAAGTGGGATCAGTCCCTAGAGAAGGAAATTGTGCTTGGTAAAGTAAACCAAAAACAAAATCTGGTTGTTGGTGAGGTAGAAAATCAGCTGAAAACAAGAAGCCCCTCAAGGAGAAGGACTGACACAGTTGCTTCAACAATTGCTTCAAGCATAGCAAAGACTGTGAGGATGGTGCAGCACAAGACAATGTTTTGTTCTATTGTAGATGGGGTCATGCGGTGAATTGCTTGATGTGGCCCTTCTAGCCATTGTCCTCCATTTTGAGATGTACTGTAAATCCTATTATCCATGCCTATTTGGGGGTGCTGTGGTAGTTAAGGTCAGCTGTCATCTTGGCTGGGCAACTGGTGGTAGTCATTCTCAATAATGACTAGCAATCAGCTCTGTGGTGGGATTTGCTATGAACAACTCAGTAGCTGCTGACTGTTAAAGCCATCCACTTGGGTTATTTCTACTGGAACAACACAGGTGGGATATATCTTGAGTCCTGTCTTGCTAGAAGGTATAACTCAAATCACTACCCTTAGCTTCCTTGAGGGTATACTTATGAATCTCCTGGGAAGGATTGCCCTCCTATTGCTCTGATTCTGTGCCCATCATCATCTCACCCCTGGATTTGGGACAGCAGCCATCATCTGATCTGCAGATTGAGGTTCATCAAACCCTGAGAATTGGGAGGATCCTCCAGCTCTACTCACAGACCTGGGACTTGCCAGCCTGCCAGCCTCCACCACTACTATGTGAGATGATCTCTTGGGTGTCTGTGAGTTCTGTGAGGCGTTATGGTGAAATACAGAATCCTAATTATCTTTCTAAGAGAAATTGTTCAAGCAATTGGTGTCCAAAGTGAGATATTGCTTGAACAATTTCTCTTAGAAAGATCAGCACAAACCCAGTCCCCATGAGGTAGATGTTAAAGATGTCCCAAATGTCCAAACTACCATGACACTCCATCATTTCAGACATTAACTCATCCTCCTCTCAGTAATCTCACCCATCTTAAGGTTCTGTATGTCACTGTAATGTGTCACAGATCTCACAGACACCCAGGAGATCATCACACATAGTGGAGGTGGAGGCTGGCAGGCTGGCAGGCTGGCAAGTCCCAGGTCTGTGAGTAGGTCTGGAGGATCCTCCCAATTCTCGGGGTTTGATGCACCTTGATCAGCAGATCAGATGATGGCTGCTGTCCCAAATCCAGGAGTGAGGTGATGATGGGCCAAAACATGGAATCAGAGCAATAGGAGGGCAAACTTTCCCAGGAGATTCATAGGTATACCCTCAAGGAAGCTGAGGGTGGTGCTTTGAGTTATACCACACAGCAAGGCAGGACTCAAGATACATTCAACAGAAATAACCCAAGTGGATGATTTTAACAATCATCAGCTACTTTGTTATTCATGGCAAATCCCACCACAGAACCAATTGCCAGCCATTATAGGGAATGACTACTACCGGCTGCCCAGCCAAGTTGACACCTGACCTTAACTACCACCCACTCCAAAGATGTTGGGTAATAGGATTTACAACACATCTCAAAATGGAGGACAATGGCTAGAAGGGCCACATCAAACAATTCACTGCATTGTACCCCCTGGCTCTTCTGGCTATTAGCCCTTTCATACTTGAAGGATTAATTTGCCGCTCTCAATCATATTACCGGTCCAAGGTTGTTAACAATTAATTCTTCAGTAAGGCAAAGAATTTTAAGAGTGCAATTACTCAGGTACCAGCCATACAGTTCTGCTGTACTTGTCCATCTTGTCCAAAAGTTTTTTTCATTATTATCCTTATAGTATCTGATGATATTTAACTGAGATAATATTATTCCCTTGTTCTGAGTCTATCTTTACATATCAGCGTAATGTTAGATTGTCCCTGCTACATAATCCATTTATTCATTCCTTTACCTTCAGCTATTATTTTTCCTTCCTTATATTCATCATTTATTTTTACCCAGACTTTTCCACCTTGGGAAGGAACATTAAGTTCAGCTGTTGTGCCTATCCAGATTGCTGGTAGCAAGATCAGTCTAGCAAGTGCTTCCTCTCCAGATCACTATGAACTGGAACCTTGACAACACCTAACAATGATATTGACAGCAATAGGTGTCACTCAGAGTTGGAATCTACTCAATGGCAGTGAATTTGTTTGTTTGTTTTTGTAATTAATAATTTTGTAAAAAATTTGTTTTTACAAAATTATATATAACATAGCATTAATCAATACATCCTTTTCCTTGTGTACAACTTAGCAGTATCAGTTTCATTCATCAAACTGTGCACACTTCACTCACCTTTCCCATCATCATAAACAAAAAGTGACTGCTATGTAGAGAATGGATGCTCTGGTAGCATAGTGTCCAAGGCACTTGACTGCTAACCAGAAGGCTGGCGGTTCAAACTCACCAGCCACTCTTTGGAAGGAAGGTTGGGCAATCCTACTTCCGTAGTGATACTGCCTCGGAAACCCAAGGAGGGGTCGCTATGAGTCAGGGCTTACTCAATGGCAAATAACAACAACAACAACAACATGTAGAGAATGATGATTATCAAAATTAAAATTTAATGGCACAAATTTGTAGTATAAACATTATCAGATTATTTCATATTGAAGGACTCATTCATCAAAAAATAAATATATGTTGCTCATTTACCTAAAACAGGGTTTCTCAACCTCATCACTGTTATTTTGGGCCAGACAATTCTTCATTGTGGGGCTGTCCTGTGCATTGCAGGATGTTTAGCAGTATCCCTGTCCTCTATCCACTTGGTGCTTGTCCCTATTTACTCATCAGTTTTGAGAACCAAAAAATGTCTGTAACCATCGCCAAATATCCATCAGAGGACAAAATTGCTTCCAGTTGAGAAACACTGATCTGATGGGCTAGGTGCTATGAAGAGATGATTAAAATTCAGCTCCTAAAAACTTACATCAAGAAGTAGAGACATGTTACATTTACATCAATGTAAATAATTGCAAAGGTATATTAAAAATACCATGAATTGATTTCCGCAATTTAATATATTCTCAAACTGATCCTTCAATTTATCCAATTTAAAAGGCCCATTCCAGAGAAATTTCAGCCTCATCAATGTATTATTTTCCTTTTCCAGGCACAAACCATGGTATTTCCTCAAACCTTACTCTTACCAAAGACATAGTTGCAAAATTGTCTGAAACCAGAATCCACCTTAAGTCTTTCCAGTCAGAGTTTAATATAACACTTCTTAGCTTATTGACTCATCAGTCAATCTTGCTTTGCAAGATAATTCTGCCCCTCAAAAAAAAAAAAAAAAAAAAATCCAGCTATATGTCTAGCTGATTAAACCAATGACTTCTATAAATCTGTGCAACTCTACAATCTATGAATTCCAAACCTCAGATTTTCCTTGTAATATACTTCAAAATGATTCCAACTTGTCTCCTAAATGTTATTTATTGTTCTAAACAGAAAAACTCTTCTTTCTTTATTTGTTGTTGTTGTTGTTATGTGCCGTCTAGTCGGCCCCGACTCCTTGGGTTTCCGAAGCAGTATCACTACGAAGTAAGATTGGCCAACCTTCCTTCCGAGGAGTGGCTGGTAGGCTGGTTCTTTCTTTATTTAGTAAGAATATATTACTAGGAGGGAAGACTCTAAATAATGAATCCATGTCTTCCTGCTGATTGAGAGAGAAGAAAAAAAGATATCCAGAATAGAGTTAAGGTAGATAGAGTGAAAATCAACAAACAAGGGAGCTCACATAATTTTTTTTTTCTACTTTGATTCAAAACCCAGTAAGATGATAAAACAAGCTTTTATTTTTTAGTATTATGTTCTTTGCATCGAGGAACAAACTGTCAAATTAAAGACAGCCTTTAATATTATTAACTCTAAAACCAAAAAACAAACTTACTACTATTGAGTCGATCCCAACTCATAGGGACACCTCTTTGGGTTTCCGAGACGGTGTATCTATGGAAGTAGATTGCCCAGTCTTCCTTCCGAGGAGTAGCTGAGGGGGTTTGAACTGCCAGCCTTCTGGTTAGCAGTCAAATGCCTTGGGCAGTATGCCACCAGAGCTCTCATTATTAACTCTAGAGCTAAGATATTATTATTTGAAAATACACCTGCAATTCTCTAATGGAATATTCTGCTAAACGTTTTGCTTAGATAATCTCATCTAATGTTCAGAATAGCATTATAATGTTTTATATTCATCGTTTTTATATATCAGAAAACTGAGTTTTCAGTTAAATAATTTTTCTAAGGTTATAAACCTGATCAGGACCAGAATGTAAATTCTATCCTGCCTAATCTTATTTCAGGTCTCTACGTGGTGTAACAGTTTGTGATTGGCTGGTAAACTAAAAGTTGGTGGTTCAAACACCAAGGATGCCACAGGAGAAATCTGCTATTGTAAAGATTGCAGCCAAGAAAAACTTATAGAACAATTCTACCCTGTAACATATGGGGTCACCGAATGCTGGGAATGACTACACAGCAATAGGTTCCTCTTAGCTACTCTTTTGTTTTGCTTTTCAATTGGTAAATTTTTTGGCAATGTTTTTTTTCTAAAGACATTTTGGAGAGGAGTATTCTACATCCCCTTGGATCACTTCTCTAGAAATAGCTTATGAAGTTAATAGAAAATTGTTGATTTATTTATAAACACAATCAAATATTTCCAAATTTGGTGTCATTTTAGGGGATTCATATTATTTGTTAGACTATTCTGGCTTAACACCATTCTTCTGGTTAATTTTTTAGTTCTCATTGAAAGGGACTATTTTATGCCACTATTCAACATTAACTAAAGCCTCTACCCAAAGCAACAAGACAAACAAACAATTGCAAAGGAAATAATGTAACTATAATTTTATGTAAATGATATGACTATTAAGTACCTTGAATAAGGTTTATCTTAACCCTTTTAAGTTACCCCCTTCTCACATTACTTATCTGATTAAACACCTAAAAGAAAATGGGAGAACAAGAAAAAAGTTTTCTGTGATCAGAATGTTTTAAAGCTTATTTAGTTGTTATCAGATTCTTGCCAAACTTTTCAATCAACTATTCATGTACAATACCTTATGCATTGAATCCCAATGTTCATGTAAAAAAATTCATCATTTTTTAAAAGTTATGAAATAACATTTTGCTATATTAATTTAAAACATTATTCTAAATCTACCTAAGATAACTATAAACAAAATCTATGACCTAGCAATTTCACTTTATTGCAATACTAATAAATTAGTATTGTACTTCTGGATATATATATATTTATATTTATATTTATATAAATTAGTATGTTTGTCTATCAAATGACATAATTTTTATAGAGCATTCTCCACAATATCAGGAAATGGGAAATAACCCAAATGTCTATCAATAGTAGATTGGATAGATTGTAGTATTTTCATAAAATAGTATGCTATACAATATTTTTAAATACTATTTGCATAGATGATAACATGGAGGAATTGCACAAATACATTGAAAGGTGAAAGAAACAAGACACATATCCTACAAAAAAATGTATGATTCTGTTTATATGAAGTTCAAGAGCAGGAATTATTAATCTGCAAAGATAGAATTAAGAGTTGTTGTTTTCTCTGGGGAATGGGAGAGGTATTACCTAGCAATGCAAAGAGCCAAAAGTGAAACTTCTGGAGTCTTCTAAGGTTCTTTACTTTACTCTGGGTTGTGGCAACATGTAAATAGATGTAAATATATGTGCATGTGTGTGTGTAATAATCATCAAGTTGTATACTTAAGATTCAAGGACTTCATGTTTTTATTTCTACAGTATATATAAGCTTGAGGTCTTCTTAACCTGCTGTCTCGGGTTTGGGATCACAAAATACATTGATGTATTTATATCACTATTTTTGTTGTTGCTGTTGTTCTGTACCCAATGACCTAATGAAGAAATCAGCCAAAAAGAGTATAAAAATATTTACTGCTTTTATTGGTATCACTGACTTTTACCTCCTTGAGGAGAATCCAGCTATGATTAAACTGTCTTTGTTCAATATAGATTCTTAAATATAGAACTATGAAAAATCTTCATTTTTATGAGAACTGCAAGACCATGAATAAGTAGAGATATTCAATTTAAATAAAGAATAATAATCTTACATGGCATAAATTATAATAGCTTATATTATTAAATTAAAATATAACAGACCTTTTTGAAAACTTATTTGAGTTGATTTTATGTCTCATATTATTAGAATTAATTGGTGATTATAACAATGTTAGTAGAATCAAAGCATCTAGCAACAAAAGTTAGAAAATAAAAATGTTCAAAATATGATTTATGGAACAATAAAAATTAGAGATAAAGTTAACAAACTGCATGCAAGACTTTTACACAGGCAACTATAAAACATTTTTGAGACCTAAGTAAATAGAATATAATATATTCATAGATTGGAACACTCAAAAGAGTAAAGGTGCCAATTTTCCCATAACTGATCTATAAAGCCAATGCAATGTAATTCATAACACAGCCATTTTTAAAAATTGACATACTAATGGTGTAGTACCTAAGGCAATTAACTGCTAACTAGAAGGTTGGCAGTTCAAAGCCACCAGCCGCTCCTCAGAAGGAAGATCGGGCAATCTACTTCCATAGAGATACCACACTGAAAACCCAACAAGGGGTCTCTATGAGTCGATTCAACTCGCTGGCAGTGAGTTTGGTCTTTTGAAATATTAAAATATACAGAAATTCAAAGAGCCAAGAATAGCCAAGACAATCCTGAATATGCATAAAAAAACCAGAACTTACTCTACCTAGTATCAAAATTTATAAGAAAACTACAGTTATTCAGACAGTGTTATTTTGGCACAAAGATTAAAAAAAAAAAAAGATAAATGAAACATAATTAAAAGATCATAAACATAGTAAGCTTATATTTACACTTGATTTACGACAAAGGTGGCTATATGGAAAGGACTTTTTTTAAATAAATGGTGCTGGATCAGTTGGGTAGCCATATAGGGAAAAAGAAGAAAATAAAAAATAAAGATTGACCCATACTTCACATGACAATTAATTCCAAGTCAGATGCAAAGCTAAAAGTGAAAAGGAATTTATGGAGTTTCCAGAAGATAATACAGTAGAATACTTTATTACCTGGTGTATCCTTAGTTGGTATTAAGTAAAACCAAAAAAGCACAAACCTTAAAATAAAAGATTGATCAATTGGACTATATCAAACTTAAGAACTCTGCATATTAAAAAAAGACAATTAAGAAAATTAGGCCAACCAAAGTGTGGAAGATAAATCCACAACACATGTAAAACAACATGAGGTTTCTGGCTTATCTACACTTTGGTTAACACCCTCAGCTGCTAAATGAAAGGCCGGCACCTCAAGTCCACTCAGAAGTACCAAAAAAGAAAGACATGTTGATCTACTTCTAAAAAAATTGGCCATTGAAAACTATTTGAAGAACAATACTACTGTGACACATATGAGGTTGCCATGAGTTGGAATCAATTCCACAGTAACTGGTTTTATTAACAATATAAAAAATTTCCTACAAAGGATGAATAAAAGGACTGATCAACTGATAGAAAACAACATGCAAGAAACATGAATAGGATCTCACAAAAAAGATTATCTTTTAGAGCATTTAACCTCATTAGTTGTTGTTGTTGTTGTTAGGTGCCATTGAGTGGGCTCCAACTCATAGCGACCATGTGTACAACAGAATGAAACATTGCACTATCCCACACCATCCTCACAATCCTTACTGTGCTTGAGCCCATAGCTGCAGCCATTGTGTCAACCCATCTTGTTGAAGGTCTTCCCCATTTTTGCTGATCCTCTACTTTACCAAGCATAATATCCTTCTCCAGGGGATGGTGCCTTCTGACAACATGGCCAAAGTGGGTGATATAAAGTCTGGCTATTCTTGCTTCTAAGGAGTGTTCTGTCTGCCCTTCTTCCAGGAGAGATTTGTTTTTCTGGCAGTCCATGGTATTTTCAGTATTCCTTGCCAATACAATTCAAAGGCATCAACTCTTCTTAGGTCTTCCTTATTCATTGCACAGCTTTCACCTGCATATGAGGTGATTGAAAATACCATGGCTTGAGTTATGCACACCTTAGTCTTCAAAGTGACATCTTTCCTTCTTAACACTTTAAAGATATCTCTTGCTGTAGATTTTCCCAGTGCAATATGACTCTGATTTGTTGATTGCTGCTTCCATGGATGTTGATTGTGGATCCTAGTGAAATGAAATCCCTGACAACTCATTAGTAATCAGGGAAAATTGAATCCCTACAACCTCATTAGTAATCAAGGAAAGTTAAAACCACATGAGATACCACTTACGTACCTATCAAAATTTCCAAAATTAAAATAAGACAATATCCAGTATTGATAAGAATATAGAGCAATAGAAACACTCATATACTGAGATTGGGGCTGGAAATTGATTTAATCATTTTGAAAAAGAGTTTAACATTACATGCTGAAGTTGAAGATACACTATACATACACTATGGTCCAGCTATTTTGCTCCTAGGCTAATAAACTAAAACCAATGTGTATATATATAAGACATGTACCAGAATAGTTATAGCAGCATTATTGTAATAAGTAAAGACAAACCAACTATACATCAAGACTACAATGTATACCTATATATTGGAACTGCAGAAACATAATAGAATGCTATAGAGCAAAGAGAATAAATGTATACAATTATATTGATAATGGCCATAAAAATAATTGAGCAAAACATTTCAAGCACAAAGAGTTCATATTGCCTAATATCATTTATTAACAAGTTCACAAAATAAGCAAAATTAAACTATTATGTGGAGTGATGACTGTTTATGTTATAAAACACTGAAAAACAAAATGAAGGGGGTCAAGGTAGTAGAAGTCAGAATAGCAGTCATCATTGCAATTAGGGAAGGAGTAGTAATGTGCAGATGCTTTGAAGGGGCTTCTGGGAGTTACTTTAGGGAGAACTTCTTGTCTATGGGAAACACTAGCATGGATTAATGGCAAACATTTAATAGGAGGGAAACTCTTAAGAAGCAGTTGGAGCTGTCTAGGCTCCTGCTACATGAAATGTGGGCTGTGATCCGGCATCATTAGCATTACTTAAGAGCCTGTAAGAACTGCTTACCCTTAGGCCTCACCGCAGACCTACTGACCTAGAACCTGTCATTTTTAAAATATCCCCAACAAGTTGATACACTTTTACTTTGGAAAAGCCCTGGGGTAGTCAACAGAGGATAGACAGGATAAGTGCAGTTAAAACAAACTATAAATATAATCCAGAACTGCAGCCTCCTCTATGGCCACATGAGCCAAAGAGGGCTCAGGTCTTACTGACCAAAAACAAGTTGCTGTGAAATCAGCTCTGATTCAAAGTGAGCCTACATGTGTCAGTGTAGAATTATGTACCATATACATGTGTCAGAGTAGAATTATGTACCATATGGTTTTCAATGGCTGATTTTTCTGAAGTAGATCACCGGGCTTTCTTCTGAAGCATGCTGGGGTAGATTTGAAGTTTCCAACTTTTGATTAGCAGCTGAATGTGTTAACAGTTTACCCCACCAAAGGATTCCTCAGTCTGACTAGACCCTATGAAAGTGTCTGTATTGCCAAGGTCTTCTTACTATTGAATTGGAGCTGTGACCTGTACATTGCAGTGAACATTCCATGGACAGGAGGGGTTTCAGAGGCCATCTCCATTATCCTGAGCCTTATCCTGAACAGGAGCATGTGCCCTTGGGTATATTTGGCTAAATACCATCTATAAACTTTTGGTTAATGGAAATGTTCTAGGTATTTGGGGTTTTCAAGGTCAAAAGCACTCCTCATCATTTCTCATTGTGACAAAGAATCATCTCTAGCATATATTTGCTCTGTAAGTCCTTTTGTTTTATTAATCCAAATAACATATCAACTAAGAATTTAATCATATGTAAACCTTGTCTCCTTTTGAATAGGAAGAACTTATATATGTTGGTGGAAGTACCTCTATCCTTTTATAAGCACATGTCTTACCCTGACACATCTTCTTCACTTTAAAACAGATAAATTTCATGAATATCTTCTCTGCTACTAAAAAATTGAGTATATGTCATCAAAGTCTCAATGTCAGAAAAATACATTACTCTTAGAAAGTGGAGTGAGAAATAAGAAGCTACAAACACCTATCATCAAGAAGAAAATTTTCAAGTAGAATATTAACAAAGTACTAACATTTTATTTGTAAATTACTTTCTTCAATTTTACAAATAAATCTAGTAATAATCTCCAATGTTTAATGTGTAAAGAAAATTGTTTTTATACATATTAAGATTTATGAAGTATAATGTTTTATAGTCATGAAAAAATGAAAATTGTCATTGAAATATCCTAAAAATATATAAAAATTAAACAAATGATATTGCTCTACCCAGTCCATGAAACTTATAATCTAAAAGTTAAAATATTACCTGTATGAATCTAAGATATCAAAGACCACATAAAGTAACAGCATACAAAGCAGAACAACAGCCCTTGGTTCCTTCATCTGAGTGCTATCACCATACTTGAGCCACAGATTATTATACTGAAGTCCAGGTATCCTCAGACACTTCTTAGCATTATTGGCTTAATCGAAATACAAGTTTTTAAGAACTCTAAAAAAAAATAACTTGAGCGATATAACAGAGCTGGATTGTTGAAGGGGGAAAAAAAATATAAGTAGTCTAATAATTCTTTTAATTTTTTTCAGGAATTGTAGACCAAAAGTTAAATGGAAGAAATCTTTCAGTATTGCACAAATCTGAACAATAAGGAAAGAGAAATTTCCTAGTATACCTGTAAAGATGCAGAATTTCTCTGCAATAGCTATTAATACAAATGCAATCTAACATGGAAAGGCAAAAAATATGATTTTCAAAGGTTTTGGGGTTAACACAGGCTGATAATCAGCCACAGGGCCAATACAAGCAGGCAAATGATTCAGACAGAGCTGTACCCATTAGTAAAGACTGTAATCATTTCCCCTAGTGAAACTATATAAATACATACATTATACACAATCATCTATCTCCATTACATATAAATTTATGTAGTATAATAATTGTTCACATATTATATATAATTATCCTAGTATATTTTATGTTTCCATAAAAGCTATATATAAATATAGGATGGGGTAACTTTAAATTATGTTAAATATTCCCAAAAATAATGCTAAATTATTTTTTTGATTATGATTTTTCATACTGAGTCTAGGTTTGTTTATGTTTTTTGTTGTTGTATTTTGTTTTGTTTTATATTAACAAAATAATATAGCAAAATTATAGTAGCAAAATAATAATTTTTATTATTTTAGCAAATTCTTGTTATCTTTATTTCCCAAAAAGGTGTAGGTCTAAAAATTGTCTTGATTTCTAAAGAAAACTTAATCTCAACATTGCTTTTCCAATTGTCAGTCCATGTGAAATTTTCTCTACAAAACTGTTGATAGGCTTTCTTAATAAATTTAAAAGCATTGAAATATACAAAGCATCTTCTCAGACCATAATGCTATCAAATAAGAAATCAACAATGGGAAGATCAAAGGAAAAATAGCAAACACATGGAAACTGAACAACACCCTCCTTAAGAAAGACTGAGTAAGAGAATAAATAAAAAATGAAATTAAAAAATTCCTTGAATCAAACGAGAGTGAAAACACAACATACCAAAATCTTTGGCACACAGCAAAGGCAGTGATCAGAAGCCAATTTATAGCAATAAATGCACACATCAAAAAAAAAAAAAAAAGAAAGAAAGAAAGAAAGAGCCAAATCAACACTATAAACCAATATCTCCCATAATTAGGGGAAAAAAAAAAAAAAAAAAAAAAACAGCAAGAAAAGCCTGCAGTCACCAGAATTAAAGAAATTATAAAGACTTGAGCAGAAATCAATGAAACAGAAAATAGAAAGACAATAGGGAAAAATAAACAAGATTAGAATTTGTTTTTTTGAAAAAAATAATAAAATTGACAAACCACTGGCAAATTTAACAAAGGAAAAGAGGGAGAGAATACAAATAACACAAATAAGAAATGAAATAGGTGACATCACAGCAGAACCAACTGAAGTAGAAAGAATAATATCAGAATGATATGAAGAACTGTACCCCAACAAATTTGAAAATCTGGTAGAAATGGACTGATTTCTAGAAACATATCCCTTACCCAAAATGATACAGACTGATGTGGAAAAGTTGAACAGATCCATAACAAAAGAAGAAATTGAACAGGTCATGAAAATATTACCAACAAAAAAATTCCTGGACGAGACAGTTTCACTGGAGAATTCTACCAAACATTCAGAAAACTGACACCACCCGTACTCAAACTATTCCAAAACATACAAAATATGGAATCCTCCTTAACTAATTTTATGAAGCAAGCATAACCTTGATACCAAAACCAGGCAAAGATGCCACTAACAAGGAAAATTACAGACCAATATCCCTCGTGAATGTAGATGCAAAAATCTTCAACAAAATCCTAGCCAATAGATTCCAATAACATATCAAGAAAATCATTTATTATGACCAAGTGGGGTTCATATCAGGTATGCAAGGATGTTTCGACATTAGAAAAACAATCAATGTCATCCATCACATATATAAAACAAAGGAAAAGAACCACATGATTATATCAATCAATGCAGAAAAAAAGGTATTTGATAAAATCCAACACATATTGCTGATCAAAACTCTCAGCAAAATAGAAATAGAAAGGACATTCCTCAATATAATAAAGGGCATCAATGCAAAACCAACAGCCTACGTTATTCTCAATGGAGAGAAATGGAAACCATTTCCCTTGCGAACAGGAACCAGAAAAGGATTCTCTGTATCACCACTACTCTTCAACATTGTACTGGAAGCCCTAGCCAGGGAATTAGGCAAGAAAGGGAAATCAAAGGCACCAAGTAGTTAAGGAAGAACTCAAAGTATCCCTATTTGCTGATGATATGATCCTATACCTAGAAAACCCAAGAGACTGAGTCAAAAATCTACTGGAACTAATTGAGAGATTTAGCGCAGTGACAGGATACAAAATCAACAAGCAGAAATCAGTTGGATTCCTCTGCACCAGCAAAGAGATTGCAGAAAAAGAAATAAGGAAATCAAAACCATTTGCAATAGCTACCGACAAAAATAAAATACTTGGGAATAAATCTTACCAGGGACACAAAAGAAAACTATAAAAGATAATTTCAAGAAACCATGAGAGCTCTACATAAATGGAAGAGCATAGCATGGTCATAGATAGGAAGACTGAACATTGTGAAGAGGTCAGTTTTACCCAAAACATTCTATACATTGAAATGCATTTCAATCCAGATCTTATCAACATTTTTAAGGGTATGGAAAAACCAATCACTAACTTTATATGGAAAAGAAAGAGACCTCAGATAAGCAAAGTACTATTGAAGAAGAAGAAAGTAGGAAGTCTTGCACTGCCAGATCTCAAAATCTACTATACAGACACAGTAGTCAAAACTGCCTGGTATTGGTATAACTACAGACACATAGACCAATGGAATAGAATTGAGAACCCAGAAACAGATCCATCAACCTATGGTCACTGATCTTTGACAAAAGGCCCTAATCCTTTTAGGAATTCCTTTTGGGAATGTGGAAGAGTTTGTCTGTTTAATAAATGGTACTGCAAAAATGGATATCCATTTGCAGAAAAATGAAACAAGATCTGTACCTCACACCATACACAAATACTAACTCC
>NW_006921802.1:5184398-5209007 GCF_000298275.1 Orycteropus afer afer
TCATTAGCCATTTGTTGTTGTTGTTGTTGTTATTTGCCGTCAAGTCGCCATTAGAGAGATGCAAATCAAAACAACAATGAGATACCATCTGGCCCCAGCACTAGAAGCTAACTTCAACAAGACAGAAAATAACAAATGCTAGCAAGGATGCAGAGAGATTGAGACTCTCATACACTGCTACTGGGACTGTAAAAATGATATGACCACTGTGGAAAGCAGTATGGCAATTCCTTAAAAAGTTGACATTACAAATTCAATTTGACCCAGCCATTCCACTACTTGGTATATGTCCTAAAGAAGTGAGCGCAGGACAAGAACAGATCCATACACACCGCTTTTCATTGCAGCACTATTTATATCAGCAAAAAGATGGAAACAACCTAGGTGCCCATCAATAGAAGAATGGATAACCAAGCTATGGTACATATACACAATGGAATACTATGCAAACCTAAAGATTAACATAGCATCTGCAAAGCACCTCATAACATGGATGAATTTGGAGGATGTTATGCTGAGTGAACTAAGTAAATCACAGAAGGACAAATATTGTATTAGTCCATTATTGTAAAAAGTTAAGGAAAGGTTTATATATGGAAGGAAATTTTCTTTGTTGCTTACCAGGGATATGAGGGGAGGGGAGGGAACACTGTTAGATAGGTTGTTGTTGTTGTTAGGTACCGTTGAGTCATCTCCAACCCATAGCGACCCTATGCACAGCAGAATGAAACACCACCCAGTCCTGCACCAGCTCTGTGATCCTTGCTATACTTGAGCTCATCATCATAGCAACTGTGTCAATCCACCTAGTTGAAGGTCTTCCCCTCCTTCATTGACCCTCCACCTTACCAAGCATGACATCCTTCTCCAGGGAATGGTCCCTTCTGATAGCATGACCAAAGTAAGAGAGAGATTGTGTGGCCATTCTCGCTTCCAAGGAACATTCTGGCTACACTTCCTCCAGGACAGATTTGTGAGTTCTTTCAGCAGTCCATGGTACTTTCAACATTCTTTGCCAGCAGCATAGCTCAAAACCATCTATTCTTCTTTGGTCTTCCTTATTCGTTGTCCAGCTCTCACATGCACATAAGGCAATTGAAAATACCATGACTTGTGTCAGGGGCACACTAGTCCTCAAGGAGACATCTTTGCTCCTCAGCACTTAAAGAGGACATTGTGGTGGGCTTGCCCAGTGCTATAAGTCTTCTGACATCCTGATTGCTGCTTCCATTGGTGTTGACTGTAGAACCAAGCAATGTGAAGTCGTTGACAACTTCAATATTTTTTCCATTTATCATGATGCTGCCTATAGGTCCAGTTGTGAGGATTTTGTTTTCTTTATATTGAGATGTAATCCATTCTGCAGACTATATTCTTCAATCTTCATCAGTAAGTGCTTCAAGTCAAACTCACTTTCAACAAGCAAAGTTGTGTTGTCAGTGTATTGGAGGTTGTTAAAGACTCTTCTTCCAATCATTATGCCACGTTCTTCTTTATATAGTCCAACTCCTCAAATTATTTGCTCAGCATAAAGATTGAATAAGTATGGGGAAAGTATACAACCATGATGCATTCCTTTCTTGATTTTAAACTATGCAGTGTCCTCTTGTTCTGTTCAAAGGACAACCTCCTGGTCTAGGTACAGCTTCCTCATGAATACAATTAAGTGTTCTGGAATTCCCATTCTTCTCAATGTTATCCACAATTTGTTATTATCCACACAATCAAATGTTTTTGCATAGTCAATAAACCACAAGTAAAATTCTTTCTGGTATTCTTTGCTTTGAGCCAAGATCCATCTTACATCAGCAATAATATCACTTGTTCCATGATTTCTTCTGAATCCAGCTTGCATTTCTGGAAGTTCTCTGTCAATATATTGCTGCAACCATTTTTGAATTATCTTCAGTAAGATTTTGTTTGCATGTGATATTAATGATATTGTTTGATAATTTCCACATTCCATGGGATCATCTTTCTTTGGAAAGGGTACAAATATGGATCTCTTCCAGTCAGTTGGCCAGGTAGCTGTCTTCCAAATCTCTTGATATAACCAAGTGAGTGCCTCCAGTGGGATATCCATTTGTTGAACTATCTCAATAGGTATTCTGTCAATTCTGGAGCCTTGTCCTTCAAAAATTCCTTTAGTGCAGCTTCGATTCTTCCTTCAGTACAATTGGTTCTTGATCATATGGCAACTCCTGAAATGGATGAAGATCTACCAGTTCTTTTTGGTACAGTGACTCCATGTATTCCTTCCATCTTCTTTTGATGTTTCCTGCAGCATTCAATATTTTGCCCAAAGAATCTTTCAATAATGCAACTCGAGGCTTCAATTTTTTTCTTTGGTTGTTTCAGCTTGAGAAATGCTGAACGTGTTTTCCCCTTTTCATTTTCTAACTCCAGGTCTTTTATTCTTTCATTAAAGTAATTGGCTTTTTCTGCTCGAGCTGCTCTTTGAAATCTTCTGTTCAGCTCTTTTATGTTGTCATTTCTCCATTTGCTTTTGCCTTCCACTCAAAGGCAAGTTTCAGAGTCTCTTCTGTCATCCATTTTGGTCTTTTCTTCTTTTCTTGACTTTTTAATGATCTCTTGCTTTCTTCATGGATGATGTTCTTGATGTCATCCACAATTTTTCTGGTTTTCAGTCACTGGTTTTCAATCCATCGAATCTATTCTTTAGATAGTCCTTAAATTCAGGAGAGGTATATTCAAGATAATATTTTGGCTCTTGTGAACTTGTTTTAATTGTCTTCAACTTCAAGTTTAACTTGCATGTGAGCAGTTGATGGTCTGTTTCACAATCAGCTCCTGGCCTAGTTTTGGCTGAAGATATTGAGCTTTTCCATCACCTCTTGCCACAGATGTAGTCAAACTGATTCCTGTGTATTCTATCTGATGAAGTCCATGGTATAGATGCTGTTTGTATTGTTGAAAAAAAGGTATTTGCAACGAATAAGTCTTTGGTCTTGTAAAATTCTATCATGAGATCTTTAGCATTATGTCTATCACCAAGGCCAAATTTTCCAACTACTGGTGATTCTTCTTTGTTTCCAACTTTTGCATTCCAGTCACTGGTGGTAATTAACACATCTTGATTGTATGTTCGGTGAATTTCAGACTGCAGAAGGTGATAAAAATCTTCAATTTCCTTATCTTTTACTTTGGTGGTTGGTGTATAAATTTGAATAATAATAGTATTAACTGGTGTTCCTTGTAGGCACATGGATATTATCTTATCACTGACAGAACTGTACTTCAGGATAGATCTTGAAACATCCCTGGTGATGATGAATACCATGTCATTCCTCTTCAAATTGTCATTCCCAGCAAAGTAGATCATATGGTTGTGTGATTCAAAATGGCCAAAGCCAGCCCATTTCAGATCACTAATGCCTAGAATATCAATCTTTATGCATTCCATTTAATTTTTTGACAATTTCCAATATTCCCTAGATTCATACTTCATAAATTCCATGTTCTGATTATTAATGGATGTTTGCAGCTGTCTCTCCTCAATTTGAGTCCTCCCACATCAGCAAATGCTGGTCTCAAAACCTTTACTTAATCCATGTCAGTAAGGTTGGTTCTACTCAGATTATGCAGCTCTCTCCCAGTCATATTTGAGAGCGTTTTGACCTAAGGGGCTTGTCCTCCTGCACTGTATCAGACAATGTTTCCAGGCTATTCACAAAGTTGTGCAGTAACATATCAGACAGCTTTTCTCTGCTATTCATAAGGTTGTCCCTGGCCAATTCTTTGAGAAGTGGATGGCATCTTCCTTCTTCCTAATCTGTCTCAGTCTGCAAGCTATGCTGAAACCTGTGGACCATTTGCAACCCTGCTGGCATTTGAAACACTGGTGGTACAGCCTCAAGCCTCACACCAACATGCCACCACTGTAGCACAAACTGAAAGACAAGTTTGTCTCCCTTAGCTGTTTGAAACTTCTCCACCCTCCCCTTACCTGGATCCCTGCCACTTCCTGCCACTTAGGGATGGGGCCTGTGTTCCTCCCCTCACCTGATCCTTGCTACTACTTCTCACTCTGTCCTGGTCTCTGTGGCTTTCTCTCCTTTCCCCTGCTTTCCTGCTGCCTGGGGTGGTGAGGCCTGGGTCACTCCCCTTACCTGAATCCCTGCCACTGCTTCCTCACTCTGTCCTGGTCCCCCTGGCTTTTCTCTCCTTACATGGGTAGAGACAAATATTGATTTAGGTGAAAAGAAGGGCAATGAACCAAATGTGAGTGATCAACATTGTGGCATTGAGGAAGAGGAAGACATAGAGAAGTGCATGGGAGATACAGAAAACAAAGATGAATGCTTTTGCACATACATGGATATATATGGGTGCATAAGTGGGTGGACAGGCTGAACTATTAGGTGTGTCTATGGAGGGGGGATGTGCCCAAGACCATGTACAGGCTTGGTAGAAAATAATTCTATAACTGCATTTGTATATTCTGTAAGAATACACAGTTATATAGTAAAGCAGACAAGGGACAAGGTTGTAGTCACTTCCTGGCCACAGCCAGCTGTGGGAGGAAGGAGCGAGTAGTTGGACCTGTGGGCTTGGAACCATAGTCACAGGAGACATCAAGCTCAATTGGCATAACATACTGCACAAAATATTATTCCACATCCTACTTCAGTGAGTAGCGACTGGGATCTTAAAAACTTTCAAGCAGCCATGTTGATGCAATGATGGGTCTCTCCTCATCTAGAGCAAAGAAGAATGAAGAAAACCAAAGACTCATGGAAACAATTCATCCAAGCAACTGTTACACCATGTGATCCTCAGCCTATACAACTATGAGACCAGAAGAACTAGATGGTGCCTGGTTACAACTGTTAATCAGTTGGAGGGGCATCTGTATAGAATATCATAGATAGAGTGGGAGAACAATATGTAACAAAACTCAAAATCCTTAAAAAATAAAAACAAAAAGTGGGGGAGGGACCAGAATTGCTGGTCTGGTCTGATAGAGCCTGATGGAACCACTGAAACTATGGCCTCTAGCTGCCCTTCAGGCCTGGAAATGAACCCACTTCTGTGGCTTCCAGCCAAACAAAAGACAGGCATATGAGCTGAACATTTACATTAGGTAGATACACTCCTTGGTGAGAACAATCATGGCAGAATAGAAGGGCTGTGTATGCACAGGGAGGTAGCTCATGGGGCAGGAGTGCATGGAGGGAAGAAATAACTATGGGGAGGAAGTGGAAGCTGTTGTATTGTGGGAAAATGCAGTCAATGTAGTGAAACAAAGTGTTTGTGAGGTGCTGTATGGAAAGTGAATTTGCTCCGTAAACTTTCACCCAAATCACAATAAAAAATAAATAAACAAACTCTGTTTATAGGCTTTACCAATGCCTAAGTCATAGGTGCATTTTATTTAAATTTGTTTATAACCAACTAACCATATAAAAACATTTAAAAGATGCTATTTGTCACCAGAGATTTCTTATCAGATTTTTTTTGTTGCAGAGGAACATGGGATAAATGACTTCTGATTCGATTTAGTGACTAATTTTTATTTAGATTTTCTAATTTTGTTTTCTTTTTCCTCTTCTGTAAACATATTTAAAAAAAATAATAATAATTAAAAGAAAAAAAAAAGTCCATGTCATCCTACAACTCATCCAAATACTGCAATGAGTTGTAGGAGGACATGAAGGACATCATACATGAAGAAAAGAAAAAGTCATTTAAGAAAACAAAATGGATGTCAAAAGATGCTCTGACACTTCCTTTTTTTTTTTTTAATTGTGATTTGGTTGAAAGTTTACAGAGCAAATTCACTTTCCATACAGCAGTTCACGTGCACTTTGTCTCATGACACTGACTACAATTTACCACAATGCAACAGCTACTCTCTCACTTGCTCCTAATAGTCACCTCTGCCCTGTGTCCTTCCCTCTCATACACTCTTGCTCCCCCAAACTATCTCCCTGTGCATACACAAGCCTTCTATTCTCCCATGATTGCTCTTTCTGAGGAGTGTATCTACCTAACATACATGTTTAACTCACATGCTTGTCTTTTGTTTCGTTGAAAGCCATAGGAATGGGTTCAATTCCAGACCTGAAGGGCAGCTAGAGACCATAATCACAGTGGTTCCATCAGGCTCTTTCAGACCAGCAAAACTGTCCCTCTATTTATTTACTTATTTTTAATGATTTGAGTATTGTTCCACATTGTTCACCTACTCTACCTAGGGCCTACAGAGATTCTCCTCCAACTGGTTGACAGTGGTATCTGGGTACCATCTAGTTCTTCTGGTCTCATAGTTCTATAGGCTGAGGATCGAATGGTGTATGTGATAATTGGAGCTGTGTGTCAACTTGGCTGGACCACAATTCTCTGTGGTTTAAGCAGTTGTGATGTGGTTATTCCCATGATGGGATCAGATGAATATGTTTTAAGCAGCCAATCCATTGAAAGTGAGTTTCCCTAGGAGTGTGCCTGCTTCCAGTATGTTTATGGACATCCTGGGAAAAGAAACATTTTTCTGGGGATCGGGATTCTGTTGTGCTGTCTACAACTGTCCATGAGTGAACAATCCACCATTCGGCCTGGAGATCTTGGATTCATCATTCGCTGGAGTCAACAGTCAGTATACTGCCTGCCAACCTTGAGCTCCTCAGCCCCTGAAGCTGCATAAGTCAGGAAAAGCCTCCAGCTTGATGTTGGATCCAAGAACTTTGGACTTGCCAGCTACTATAAGTGTGTGAGCTATTTTCTTAAGATAAATTTCTCTTTCTCTATATATATAAGCTTTACTGGTTTTGTTTCTCTAGAGAACCCAGTCTAACACATTTGGTACTGGGAGTGGTTCTAGAGAGACAAAATCATAAGGATGGGCTTCCTAAATTGGTTCTCCAATTTGATGAACTGTAAAGACACTAGTGATCCTACCTCTGTTAGTAAAGAAGGCCCTGCTAATCTGTGGCGTGAGGTGGCAACATTAGTATGCAAAATAGCACCACCAATAGATCAAGTACTTGTGAGAAGTGATGCTCTGGGTGATTGCATATTTGATACTTTTCTGCAGTTTTTTCAGCATGAGCAGTATAAGGAAGCTGGTTGGTTGGTCCTACTTACACTGGACAAAGTGATGAAAGAGTGAGATGAGCTCAGTGCTGCTAAGTCAGGGCTTAAGCACCACATAAAAGACCCCAGTGTTTCCAGTTGTGCTCTGAAAGAAAGCCTTATTTCTTCTAGTAACAGAGCTGATATTGCTGAAAACCAAACCCAGAGTCTTATTGTAAGGGTGGCTGAATTACAATGCCAATTAAATTGCCAACCTAGAATGATGTCTGAAGTTAAAGTTAGGGCAGTGATTAGGAAAAAACTGGGATCCTAAATATGTGTGGGAATGGCTACTGAGGGTGTGGGATAATGGTGCAAGGAATGTACCATTTGATCAGTCTGAGTTTATTGATTTAGGCCCATTAAGTATGGATTCTTCATTCAATGTTTCAGCTCCAGAGGTTAGGAAAGGATCTAATAATTTATTTGGTTGGCTTACTGAAGCATGCATTTTGTGGTGGCCTACTTTAAGTCAAGTTGAAGTATCAAACCTGCCTTGGTATAATGTAGAAGAAGATATCCAGAGGCTTAGGGAAATTGGCATCTTAGAATGGATTTATCAGATTAGACCCCTTGAACTAGAAATGGAGAGTCCAGAAGACACACCTTTCACCAGTATGGTGAGGAATAAATTTGTAAAGGGAGCTCCAGAATCCTTGAAGACTACTGTGATTGCTATTTTATGTAAACCTGATTTGACAGCGGGAACTGCCCTAATTGAACTAACACACTTAACTATGATGGGGCTAATGGGACCCCATGGTACTAAGGGCCAAATGGCAGCAGTTAATTGACAAAGGCAAGGTGGGCGTGGTTACCATAATGGACATCAGAGTCAGAACAGTAATCAGAATAGTCTGACTCATATGGAATTATGGTATTGGCTACTTGCTCATGGTGTTCCTCGTAGTGAAATACATGGCAAGCCTGCTAAATATTTACTTGATCCGTAGAGACAGAATAATTCTAGGTCACATGAACAGCAGCCTAGATTGAATCACCAGAATACGGAGTCATGGCCTCTCACACAATTCTCAGACTTGAGTCAGTTTACAGACCCATAACCCCTTGAGTGAAGGGGAGGCCAGGTCTCTTTCTGGAAGGACTCCACTACATTGCTAAAAATTTATAATGTCAATCTTTCTCCCAGCCTTCCCCAAAGGGATCTGAGGCCTTTTATGAGAGTGACTGTTTATTGGGAAAAAGGAAATAATCAGACTTTTCAGGGATTACTGGACACTGGCTCTGAACTGACACTAATTCCAGGAGACCCAAAGAGTCATTGTGGCCCAGCAGTCAGAGTGGGGGCATATAGAGGTCAAGTTATTGATGGAGTCTTAGCTAAGGTGTGTCTCAGAGTGGGTCCAGTGGGTCTCCGAAACCACCAAGTAGTGATTTCTCCAGTTCCAGAATGCATAATTGGAATAGATATACTGACCAATTGGCAGAATTCTCACATTGGGTCCCTGACATGTGGAGTAAGGGCTATTATTGTAGAAAAAGCCAAGTGGAAGCCATTAGAACTGCTTCTACCTACAAAAATAGTAAATCAAAAGCAATACAGCATCCCTGGAGGGGTTGCTGAGATTACTACCATCATCAAGGACTTGAAGGATGCAGGGGTGGTGATTCCCACCACAGCCCCATTTAATTCACCTATCTGGCCTGTGCAAAAAACAGAGGGATCTTGGAGAATGACAGTAGATTATTGTAAACTTAATCAGATGGTGACTGTAATTGCAGCTGCTGGTCTTGATGTGATTTCATCGCTTGAGCAAATTAGTACATCTTCTGGTACTTGGTATGCAGCTAATGATCTGGCCAATGCCTTTTCTCAATACCAATTTCAAAAGACCATCAGAAGCAGTTTGCCTTCAGCTGGGAAGGCCAACAGTATACTTTCACAGTCCTTCCTTCCTCAGGGATATATCAACTCCCCAACACTATGTCATAATTCAGTCTGTAGGGATCTTGATCACCTTTCCTTTCCATGAGACATCACACTGGTCCATTATATTGATGATGTTATGATGATTGGACCTAGTAAGGAAGAAGTATCGATGACTCTAGACTTATTGGTGAGTCATATGCATACTAGAGGTTGGGAAATTAGCCCAACAAAAATTCAGGCACCTTCCACCTCAGTGAAATTTCTAGAGGTCTAATGGTGTGGGGCATGTTGAGATATTCCTACTAAAGTGAAGGATAAGTTATATGAATAGCAGTGACTACTGTCAGATATATTAATGGACAACTTTATGAATAGCCCTGAAACATTCGATACAGTGCTGGAAGATGAACCCCTCAGGTCAGAAGACACTCAAGATATGACTGGAAAAGAGCTGCCTATCAGAGTAGAGCTGATCTTAATGATATGGATAAAGTGCAGCTCCTGGGACCTCTATTTGCTTATATGACAAAACTCAAAATGAGAAGAAACAGCTGCAATCATCCATTAATAATCAGAACATGGAATGTATGAAGTATGACTCTAGGAAAATTGGAAGTTGTCAAAAATGAAATGGAATGAATGACGATGGATATCCTAGGAATTAGTGATCTGAAATGGACCTATTATGGCCATTTTGAATCAGACAACCATATAGTCAACTATGCCAGGAATTGCGAATTGAAGAGGAATGGTGTGGAATTCATAATCACAAGGAATGCTTCAGGATCTATCCTGGTGTACAATGCTGCCAATCATAAGATAATATCTATACCTACAAGGAAGACCAGTTAATACTACTATTATTCTAATTTACACACCAACCACCAAAGCCAAAGATAAGGAAATAGAAGATGTTTTACCAAATTCTGCAGTCTGAAATTGACCAAACATGCAATCAATATGTATAGATTATTACTGGTGATTGGAATGCAAAAGTGGAAACAAGGAAGAATCACTGGTAGTTGGAAAATTTGGCCTTGGTGATAGAAATGACACTGGAGATTGCATGATATAATTTTGCAAGACAAAAGATATATTTGGGAGCTCTGGTGGCTTAGCACCTAAGCTATTTGACTGCTAACCAGAGGCTGGTGGTTC
Organism: Orycteropus afer afer; assembly: GCF_000298275.1. Classification (NCBI taxonomy): domain Eukaryota; kingdom Metazoa; phylum Chordata; class Mammalia; order Tubulidentata; family Orycteropodidae; genus Orycteropus; species Orycteropus afer. The sequence goes on from NW_006921802.1 coordinate 5,194,540, forward strand.
AAACCCACCAGCCACTCATTAGAAGGAAGGGTGGGCAACCTACTCCCATAGTGATACCTCCTCAGAACCCAAGGAGGGATTGCTATGAGTCAGATCTGACTCAATGGCAGTGAGTTTGTTTTTTGTTTTTTTGGAATGACATATTCATTGAAAATACCTTTTTGCAGCAACACAAATGGCAGCCATACATGTGGATTTCACCAGACAGAATACACAGGACTACATCTGTGGCAAGAGGCAATGGAGAATCTCAATATCTTCACCCAAAACCAGGCCAGGAGCAGATTATGGAAAAGACTGTCAACTGCTCACATGCAACTTCAACTTGGAGATGATTAAAACAAGTCCACGAGAGCCAAAATATGACCTTGAATATAACTTTCCTGAATTTAGAGACCATTTAAATAGATTTGATGCACTGAACACCAATGATTGGAAACCAGAAGAACTGTGGAATAACATCAAGAACATCACCCATAAAGAAAGAAAAAAGGTCATTAAAAAAACAGGAAAGGAAGAAAAGGCCAAAATAGATGTCAAAGGAGACTCTTGCTCTTAAACAAAGAGTGGCTTTAGCAAATGGAAGAAATGCCAAGATAAAAGAGCTGAGCAGCAGATTTCAAAGACCAGCTCAAGAAGTCAAAGTCAATTATTATAATGAAATTTGCAAAGACATGGAGTTAGAAGACCAAAAGGTAAGAACATGCTTGGCATTTCTCAAGTTGAAAGAACTGAAGAAAAAAAAAAAAATAAGCCTCAAGTTGCAATTGAAAGATTTTATGGGCAAAATATTGAATAATGAAGGAAACATCAAAAGAAGATGGAAGGAATAAATAGAGTCACTGTACCAAAAAGAATTGGTCGATGTTCATCAATCTCGAGAGGTGGCATATGATCAAGAGCCAAGGTGGCATTTGATGGAAGAAGTCAAAGCTGTACTGAAGGAACTGGTAAAAAAAAAAAAAAACAAGGCTCTAGGAATTGATGGAATATCCACTGAGATATTTCAACAAATGGATACTGTGCTGGAGGCCCAGCTATGCCAGGAGATTTGGAAGACAGCTACATGGCCAACTGACTGCAAGAGATCCACATTTGTACCCATTCCAAAGAAAGGTGATTCCATGGAATGTGGAAGTTATCAAACAATATCATTAATATCACAGAGAAGTAAAATCTTGCTGAAGATAATTCAAAAATGGTTACAGCAGTATATTGACAGAGAACTTCCAGAAAAGCATGCTGGACTCAGAAGAGGATTTGGAAAAGGGATATCATTGCTTATGTCATTGGATCTTAGCTGAAAGCTAAGAATACCAGAAATATGTTTACTTCTGTTTTATTGAGTATGAAAAAGCATTGGATTGTGTGGATCATAACAAATGGTGTACAACATGAGAAGAAGAGAATTCCAGAACACTTAATTGTACTCATGAGGAACCTGTATATAGACAAGAAGGCTGGCATTTGAATACAAGAAGGAAACACTGCATGGTTTTAAATCAAGAAGTGAGTGTGTCAAGGTTGTATCCTTTCATCATACTTATACTTATTCTAAGCTGAGCAAATAATTTGAGAAGCTGGACTATACCAAGAACATGGCAACAAGTTTGGAGAAAGAATCATTAACAATCTGTGACATGAGTATGACACAACTTTGCTTGCTGAGAGTGAGGATAACTTGAAACAATTACTGATGAAGATTGAAGAACACATTCTGCAGTATGGATTACACCTCAGTACAAAGAAAACAAAAATCCTCACAACTAGACCTATAAATAGCATCATGATAAGGGGAGAAAAGATTGAAGTTGTCAAAGACTTCATATTACCAATCAACATCAATGGAAGCAGCAGTCAAGCTATCAGACAACATATAGCAATGGGAAATTTGGCTGCAAAAAAACCTCTTTCAAGTGGTGAAGAGCAAAGATGTCTCCTTGATGATGAAGGTGCACCTGAGACAAGCCATGGTATTTTCAATCGCCTCATATGAATGTGATAGCTGGACAAGGAATAAGGAAGAATGAAAAAGAGTTGATGCTTTTGAGTTGTGGTGCTAGCAAAGAATGCTGAAAGTACCATGGACTGCTAAAAGAATGAACTAGTCTGTCCTGGAAAAAGTGCAGCTGAAATGCTCCTTGGAAGTGAGAATGGCCAGACTTCGTCCACCTACTTTGGTCATGTTGTAAGAAAAGACCATTCCCTGGAGAAGAATATCATGTTTGGTAAAGTGGAAGGTCAATGGAAGAAGGGAAAGCCCTCAGCAAGATGGAGTTACACAGTGATTACAACAATGGACTCAGGTATAGCAGGTATCGAGGAGTTGGCATAGGACCAGGCAGTGTTTTGTTCTGCTGCACATAGGGTTGCTGTATGTTGGAGATGACTCTATGACACCTAACAACAAAACATAGTAGATTGTAAAATCTGGGAGTGTGAGACCTCCTCCTTAGTTCTTCTTCTTCAATAGTGCTTTGCTTATCTGAGGCCTCTTTCCTTTCCATAGAAAGTTAGTGATTGGTTTTTCCATATCCTTAAAGAATGTTGATGACATCTGGATTGGGATTGCATTGAATGTATAGATTGCTTTGGGTAGAATTGACATTTTTACAATGTGCAGTCTTCCTCTCCACAAGCATGATTTGCTCTTCCATTTATGTAGATCTCTTATGGTTTCTCAAAGTAGTCTTTTATAGTTTTCTTTGTACAGGTCTTTTGGGTCTCTGGTAAGATGTATTCCCAAGTATTTTATTTTGGGAGGTAGCTATTGCAAATGGTATTGATTTCCTTATTTCTTTTTCTGCAATCTCTTTGCTGGTGCAGAGGAATCCAACTGATTTTTGGATGTTGATCTTGTGCCCTGCCACAATGCTAAATCTCTCAATTAGTTCCAGTATATTTTTGACTGAGTGTCTCAGGTTTTCTTGGTATAACATCATATCGTCACCAAATAGGGATAGTTTGCTTTATGGCCTAACATATGATCTATCATGGAGAATGTTCCATGTGCACTGGAAAGGAATGTATATTGTGTTGTAACTAGGTGGAGTGCTCTGTAGATGTCTATAAGGTCAAGTTGGTGGACTGTATTGTTTAGCTTTTCTGCATCTTTGTTGAATTACTTTCCAGTTGTTCTATCATTCATTGAAAGTGGTATTTTAAAGTCTTCCACTATGATTGTGCAGTCTCTATTTGCCTTTTCAATTGTGTTAAAATCTGGTTTATGCATGTTGGAGCTCTTTCATTAGGTCCATAGATATTTATTATAGTTATACCTTTTTCTTCAATTAATAATTTAATCACTATATAATGTTCTTCTTTGTGTCTTATGGTGTTTTTTGTCCAAATGTCAATTTGATCAGAAATGAATATTGCCACTCCTTCTCCTTTTGGTTGCCATTTGCTTGACACGTCTTTTTCCAACCTTCGACTTTTAGTCTATTTTTGTCTTTGTCTCTAATGTGTGTCTCTTGTAGGCAGCATATTTATGGTTTATGTTCTCTTATCCGATCTTCAACTTTCCATCTCTTGAGTGGTGCATTTAATCCATTGACTTCAGTGTAATTATCAACAAGTATGAATTTGTTGCTGTCATTTTGTTATGTGTTTTTTCATGGTATTCCTGGTTTCTTTGTTCCATATAATTTTCTGTGCTGAGCTAATTTTGTTAATGAATGATGTTATCATTTATTTTGTTGCTATTGTGTTTACATTTGCTAAACATTTATGCTTGTCCTCTTTTTATTGTGATGTGAAAGTTTATCATTTTTCTTTGAAGTTACCCTGTGATTTATAATTTTCTCCCTAAGTTGAGAATAGTCCATTCTATCTTGCAACTCTCTTCACTTCCTCACGATTTAGAAGTTCTGTAACTACACTCTTTTTTCTCCCTTCACTTTGGTTTGTAATTGTCCTCATTTGCTAATTGATGTCTCTTGTTCCCTGTTTGCAATCTTGTTAGTTTATTTTACATTGGATACTTCCATAGCAGTGTTGGTTTCTGGGCTATGCCATCTTGCATATTAAAGCTCAGTTGCTTGCTATTTTGGGTTCTCTATTCAAAGGACTCCCTTTAGTAGCTCTTGTACAGTTGATCTTGTTTTAACAAATCCCCTTAATTTTTGCTTATCTGGAAATCTCTTAATTTCACCATCATATTTGAGAGTTAGTGTTGCTGGGAAGTTCAAACTCACCAGCCACTCCTCAGAAGGAAGTTTGGGCAACCTAGTTCTGTAGTGATATTGCCTCAGAAACCCAAGGAGCAGTTGCTGAGTTGGATCCTACTTGACAGCAGTGAGTTTAGTTTGGGTTATGTAATTCTTGGTTGGAATTTTTCTCTTTCAGGGTTTTATATATACCATACCACTGCCTTCTTGACTGCATGATTTCTGCTGAGAAATCAGAGCTTAGTCTTATTGGTTGCCCTTTGTAGTAACTTTTCATTTTTCCCATGCTGCTTTCAGGATTCTTCTTTGTCTTTGGTTTTGATAAGTTTGATGATGATGTCTTGGTGATTTTCTTTTGGGGTCTATCTTGTTTGGGGATTGTTGGACTTCCTGAATGGATATATTCTCATATTCTCATCTTTCATCATATCAGGATAGTTCTCTTCCAACAAATCTTTGACAGTTATCTCAGTGGGTTTTGTTGTTGTTGTTTTCTCTCTTCCTATTCTCAAATTCTGATTATACTTAGGTTATTTCTTTTGATGATATCCCACATGAATCTTAGGCTTTCTTCATTTTGTTTTGATCTTTTATTCTGATCAATCCCTTTCCAAAGATGTATTCAGGTATTTGTCTACAATCTCATTCTTTCTGTCTTCCATTGATTCGATTCTACTCCTTTGCCTTTCAGTGTGCTATCCATTTCTGAAAAATTGGTATCAATCTTCTGAATTTCTATCTGTATATTTTGTATAATTTCTAATTTTTCATTTATACTGTCATTTTGTTCTTGTATTTTCTTCCAAAATTTTTCTAGGGTTTTGTCTGTGTTTTCCTTAATTTTGTCAGTGTTTTCCTTGATCTGTCTCTCAATCCTTTGAAGATACCTAAGTATGATTCTTTTGAATTCCTTATCAGGGACTTTCAATGCTGCTTCTTGTTCAGGGATGTGTTCTGGTTTTGTATCCTGCTCCCTTGTTTCTACCACTTTGTCTTGGTTATTTGTGTGCACTGTGATGGTTTGTTGTCTCTGAGACATTGTGACCTTGTTGTATTTCTATTTAATTGGTGATTATGTGTTGGAGTGATTCACCTAAGATTTTAATTTTCTTTTGTTTTTGGATGTGTCTGACTAAGCAGGGTACTGTGCTCCTCTATTCACTAGTTGGCAGCACTTATGCACTCACTACCTGTCTTCTGGTAGTTCTGATAGAGAATGAGAGTGGTTGCATAGATCTCTGTTAATTGTTTGCAAAGAGAAGTTATTGGTGAGTCAGGCTTTTCTTTGTGGTCCTTTATTGATGGACAGTTGGTGGAAAAGGAAGTGGTGGCTCTCACTCAGTAAGTGGAGCTGTAGGAAGTGCAGATATGGTTGTGTTGTATGGGCATGATTGCTGTTTCCCACTCAGTTAGACAAAAACAACAATCAAAAAACCATCAACAAAGTAAAATCTAGCAGATAAAAAACACACCACATAAACACACAGGAAGAATCATTAAAAAGAGAAAAGACAATAAATGAGGGAAAATATTTAAAGAAAACTTTTAAAAAGCCAAAATAAATATGTATTTTCAAAAAGGACAAAAAAGAAAAGTAAAGAAAAGAAAAAAGAAAACCCACAATATCTTGGGAGGGGTCAAAAAGAAAAAAGAGGTAGAGCAGGAGAATAATGAAGAAAAAAAAAAATGGGGAAAATGCCAAACAGAAAATAAGGAATGGGGAGAACTATGAGAAAGAAATCAATGGGAACTGGGAACAAGGAATAGAGAAAACGCTGAAAACTAGAAACTGGGAAGGGAAGAATAATAACAAAAAGGATTTTAAAAAATAATATTTTAATATAGACAAAAACAAACTAAAAAAGGGGGGATCTAGACAGTGTGGGACAGGGCACTAAGGCTCCATCAGACCACAGAGACTGGGCTGGAATTCCTGCCAGCCCAGAAGGTGGGTAGGAGTGATGGATGGACGCACCTCCATTCACCAAGAGGGTGTGGTGTATAGAGTAACAAGGGGAATATTGCACCTTTCCAGTTATTGGTATCCAGTATGTCCTTGCTGTCCCTGGCAAGTGGAGCCTATTTTTAGGTTCCTGGAATCTGAGGGAATGCTGTCATTTTAAATATCCAAAATGGTCAAACTGCTTGTAAACATTCAAAATGGCTGTGCCTTCTGGACAACCAAAAATCCATGGCTCAGCGCATATCCCTCTTAGCTGCTTCCCCTTCTATTCACCAGGCACTAGTACAGTCCTCTGTGCAGCTCCTGGCTAGCAGGGACAATTTTAGGTTAATTCTTAAGTCCTAACACCACTTGGAAATATCCAAGCTGTCCACGTCCTCAGGATCACTGACAGACCACAGTTCTGTATGTCTCCTTTTTCAGTATTTTCACATAGTTTCTTCTACTAGTTGAAGCTTAGTCCACTTCTGTGTCCTTCCTTTCAAAGCTTAGGGCTTCAGGATTATCTTCTATATCTGTGTTAATTGGTTCTTCTTTTCTCTGTTGAAGATGGTCTGTGTAGTTTGTCAGCCTATTCTGCTATCTTACTGGGACTCCTGAAACTTACTCTTTCATGTAGAGTAACAAAAGCAAATGAAAGAAATAAATAATGAAGTTAAAGTGCTGAACAGGGATTTAAAAGGGTGGCTCACAAAGAAAAAGTAAGGTATTATAATGAAATGTGCAAAGACCTAGAGTTAGAACACCAAAAGGGAAGAACACGGTAGACATTTCTCAAGATGAAAAGACTGGAGAGAAAAAAAAAATCAAGTCTGGAGCTTTTATATTAAAAATAATTCTACTTGAAAAATATTAAACAAAGCAGGAAGGATCAAAAGAAGATGGAAGGAACATAGAAAGTCACTGTACCAAAAAGAATTGGGCAATGTTCAACCATTTCAAGAGGTAGCATATCATCAAGAACAGATGGTACTGAAGGAAGAATTCAAAGCTGTACAGAAAGCATTGATGAAAAACAAGCCTTCAGGAATTGATAAAATACCAATTCAGACAATTTAACAAATGATTACAATCCTGGGAGCACTCACTTGTCTATGCTAAGAAATTAGGAATATAGCTATCTGGCCAATCAACCAAAGGAGATGCATATTTGAGCCCATTCCAAAGAAAAGTAATCCAACATAACACAGAAATTATCAAACTATATCATTAATATCACACAAAAGTAAAATTTTATTGAAAATATTTCAAAAATGGTTACAGCAGTATTTTGACAGGGAACTGTCAAAAAGTCAAGTTGGATTCAGAGGAGGATGTGGAACAAGGAATGTCATTGCTCATGTCAGATGGATCTTGGCTGAAAGCAAAGCATAACAGAAAAATGTTTACTTGTGTTTTATTGACTATACAAAGACATTCAACTGTGTGGATCATAATAAAATATGGATAATATTGAGAAGGTGGAAATTCCAGAAACTTAAGTGTTTATGAGGAATCTGTACATAGACCAGAAGGCTCTTTTTTAATAGAACAAGGGCATACTGCATGGTTTAAAATCAGGAAAGGTGTGTGTCAGGGTTGTATCATTTGACCACACTTATTCAATCTGTATGCTGAGCAAAAAATCTGACAAGCTGGACTACATGAAGAACTTGTTATAAGGACTGGAGGAAGACTCTTTATCAACCTGTGGTATGTAGATGATATGACCTTGTTTGCTGGAAGTAAAGAATACTTGAAGAACTTAATGGTGACAATTAAAGACCACAGTCTTTATTCAGTATGGATTACACCTCAACATAAAGAAAACAAAAATCTTCACAAATTGTCCAATAAGCAACATCATGGTAAATGGAGAAAAGATTGAAGTTGACAAGGACTTCATTTTACTTCAGTCCATAAAAAACATCCATGGAAGCAGCAGTCAAAAAATAAAATGATGTATTGGAGAAATCTACTGCAAAATATTTATTTAAAGTGTTTTAAAAAAAAAGTGTCATTTTGAGGACTAAGGTGCATCTTGTGCAAGACATGGTATTTTCAATCACCTCATATGCATGTGAAAACCGGACAGTGAATGAGGAAACTGAAGAAGAATTGATGCCTTTGAATTATGTTGATAAAAAATATTGAATATACCATGCACTGCTGGAAAAAGAAACAATCAGTTCTTAGAAGAAGTACACTCAGAATGACTTAGAAGCTAGGATGGCTAGACTTCATCTCACATACTTTGGACATTTTATTCAGAAGCACTAGTCCCTAGACAAGGATATCATGCTTACTAAAGTAAAGGGTCAGCAAGATCTTCAATTATATGGATTGTTACAGTGGCTGCAATAATGGACTGAAATACGTCAAGGAATGTGAGGAAGACAATGGAACTGGCAGTGGTTTGTTCTTTTGTGCATGGAGTCACTATGAGTTGAAGCCAACTTGATGTTACATAACAACAACATCAATTTCATTTTCTTTTTCTCTGTACATTCCTGCCCCCTGAGCTATCTCCCTGTGTAAATACTACCCTTCTGTTTCTCATGATTGATCATTCTAAAGAGTGTACCTACCTGATGTAAATGTTTACCTTACATGCCTGTCTATTGTTTGGCTGGAAGCCACAAGAATGAGTTCAATTCCAGACCTGAAATGTACCTATAGTCCATAGTCTCAGGGGTCTAACCAGACTCTATCTGACCAATAAACTTGATCTTTTTTATGATTTTGTTCCACATTGTTCTCCCACTTTATCCAGGATCTCCTGCACTGAGATGGATTCATTTTCATTTTACTTGGCTGCTTACCAGTAGGTCAGCAGTTTAAACCCACCAGCTGCTCCATGGAAGGAATATGGGGCAATCTACTTCTGTAAGGATTTACAATTTTGCAAACCCAATGGGGTCACTATGAGTTGGAAGTGAGTCAATGGCAATTAGTTTGCTTTTTTTTAACCATACAAAAAAAATCCAAATATTGCACAGTGTATGTTTGATGTAAACAAAAGCAAGCTATAATATATTAATAATTATGAACATATGCAAATCTTATATGAAATTATTTATTTAGAAATTGGAAAGAACTCCAAAAGATAGATAATTTAGAAAAAACTATTAGGCATTTCTAATTATTCAAAATTTGACATCATATGAGTTTAATCACTTTTTTCCCAAGGGATTTTCCAAATTTGTGGCTGAATTTTACAAAAAAGAAGTAAGCTTTTAAGTATTAGACTCCTAGAAATGGTTGTTAATATGGAAAAATACAGACAAAAGTTCTAAATGAGGAACTAATATGATATATATTGTTGTTGGTAAAATTCATTGCCAGCCTTTTTCAAATACGTACTGAAACATGGCACAGTACACTGAAACTTTTTCTAAAACATTTTCCATTTATGTAGTGCTTTATCTTGGAAAGCACTATGGAAAACACTCATTGAAAAGGCTGAGAAGTTTACAAAGGTTGCAAAATGAGTCAACAGTAGAACAAGGAACACAATTTAGTTACCAGACCTCATGGTTGGATTTAATAGACTTTTAATTTTTTTCATTTCCTAAAATATAGTATTCTTTTATTGAGAAAACAAAACATCTTACTTTATTTATTTATTTATTTTTCAGTACACTATTAGAGTATTGTGTTGGGTATGTTTTTTTGTCAACTTGGCTGGGCCTGGTTGAGTGGCTGGGCAGCTGGATATAGCATTCCCCATGATGAGACTGGTAATCAAGTCTATGGTGGAAACTACTGTGAGCAGCTGAGTAGCTGCCTTAAGGATGTGGTCTGCTTCCTGTATATAAGCAGAAGCCTCGGGAATGGTCTCTAACATATGTCATGCTTGGACTCTGCATGTACCTGTGTCATTGTTTAGCAGCCTGCCATTCTCTGCCAACCTTGGGACTTACAATGGACTTAAATTAATGGCCTACTGTGTGGTTTGGTAACATCAGAACTGTGTCTTTTTACTTGTCAACCTTGGGCTTGGCAGCCTCATCAGCCAGCAGCTGAGTGAAGAAAAGCCTCTAGCTTCAGTGGGCCAGGAGCAGGAGGCAGAGCTCAAGCCCAATGCTGAGGAGTTTTCACCCAGCCTCTAGAGCCTGTCACTTTGAACTTGGACTTAAAGTCTCCACACTATGATGGAATAAACTCTTCTTTGCTCAGGCCATCCCATTTGTGATACATTCCTATCAGACCACCACCAGGTAACCACAACAAGCATAATACACTTTGGGGAATCAAGACTTTTCACATTTCCCTCTAGGGTCTTATTTTAGCAATCTGGCATCTACATGAAAATCATTGATTCTATTAATGTTTAGAGAAGGAAAACAGAAACTAGTAAAATTAATTTGAAAACTTTCAAACATTGTACAAAATGTAAATTTTTTAATTCACTAAGAACATGAACCATGTTTCTGAGAGTCATTTAGACTTTTTTTTTCTTTTTGTTCCAGCTATTAAAATTGGAAGGAGCTCTAGTAGCGTAATGCCTAAGGCACTTGACAGCTAACCAGAAGGCTGGCGGTTCAAACCCACCAGTCACTCCTCAGAAGGAAGATGGGGCAATCTACTTCCATAGTGATATTGCCTCGAAAACCCAAGGAGGGGTTGCTATGAGTTGGGTCTGACTCGACAGCACATAACAACAACAACATTAAAATTGGAAACGACTCAGATGGATTTAACTCAAAATTTGGTTTCCATCTAACAGTATTGAAATTGGACCTGCTATTTGTTTAAAAGGAGAGCCAGGTCTTTGTATATTACCCACTCTTTGATGCATAGCCTTACAATCAGAAAGTATAAACAACAAAATTATCCCAACAAGAACAAAGAGAGAAGAGATGGTCCAGAGAATTATGATAGCACCTCCTGTCCTGGCATTGTTGACAGTGACTAATCATATAGAGGTCCACCTGGATCCATGTCCCTTTTTGTCTTCTCTCACCAACCTTGCCTTTGAGGCCATGTGACCCAATATTCATTTAGCCTCACCATTGACTCCATGCCGTCTATACCTGTGTAACAAATTACCGTAAACATAGTGATTTAAACAAAACATATCTATTATCTTACACTTTTTGTGGTCATGAATCCAGGAACAACTTAGCTGAGTGCATCTCACAGTGTATCTTCACTGTGAGAAGTATCTTCAGTGTATCTCACAAGTCTGCAATCACTCTATCAGTCAGAGCTGGCATTTCATGTGAAGCTTGACCAGGAAAGGATGCATCTAAACCCAAATGAATTTGAGTAAAATTCAATTCCTCTCCGGTTGTGAAACTAAGGGCTTTAGCTCCTGCTGGCTGTTGGCCAGATACTGCCCCCGGTTCCTTGCATCATGGGCCTGTTCATATTGCAGTGTAACTCATTAGAGCTAGTAAGAGAGTTTATGAAGAGTCTGGCAGCAAGACAGAAGTTACAATCTTATATAACAGAACCAGGGAAGTGACAGTCCATCATCTTTGCTATACTCTTTTGGTTAGAGGCAAGTCACAAGTACTGCCCACACTTAAGGGGAGGGGATTACACCAGGACATAACTATCAGGAGGCAGAAATTATTGGCAGTTAACTTAGAGCCTATCTTGCCCCAATGCCTGATTCTAGGCACAGGTGTATTGGCTTTATCTCAGCCTTCAAGTCCTACAGGATGCTTGGAACTTCATTTTACTAATACCAGTTCATTCTTTATATTTTGCTTTATATTTTGGTTCCTTAAGTACTATGCTCAAGCCTGTTCTTAATACCTCTTATGGTTAAGGTTTGTGATTCTCAGTGGTATGGCAGTTATGATATAATCATCCCCCATGATGAGATCTGATACAATGTAATCACTTCCATGATGAGATCTACTATGAGCATCAGTTGAAAGGGAGTTTCCTTAGGGCTGTTGTCTGCTTCCAATATATATGGCTATTCTGAGAAAGCTCTATGGCTTTTTGCAAGATGTGGATCCTGCATCTAGCATGGCATCATCCGACCTCCAGTTTTGGGACTTGAACCAGAGACCTGCCATATTGTTGCCAATACTGGGGTTCATTAGCTTCTGTAGCCTGTGAGCCAGGAACCTGTAATCTTATCTGATAATCTTGGATTTATCAGCCTCCACAGGCTGATAGTCAGCAGCTTGCCATGTGACCTGCCAATTTGGGGTTCATTAGTCCCTGCAGCTACATGAATCAGGAGAAACCTCAAGTATGAAGTCCAACCTCTGGACTTGGGACTTGTGAGCCTCTACTACTGTGTGAGCCATTTTCTTGAGATATAAATCTCTCTCTCTGTATACACACACATGCACACACACATACAAATATATACATAAGCTTCACTGGTTTTGCTGTTCTAAAGAATCCAGCCTAAGTCAATATCTGAGAACTTACTTAGTAATTTGTTCTCCTATTTTCTACATACAGCCCTCCATCATCCCTACTAATCAAGTGTTCTACTTTTACTTTCCTTTATCAATGACAGAGCTTTCAATACCAATGCTCCTTGTGGATATCCGTTAACTTCCTGCTGCTTTAATCTTTACCTACTGGCTTTTCCTCAATTGGTTAGTTGGATACTCGAGAATTTACACTTGGTTTCTGTCATTGACTAGTGGTCCTTGTACCATATCTGTACTTGTCTTGAAGACTGATAACTGGTCTTCACATTTAATTTCTGGACACATCTTTTTGTACTTATTTCCTGAATAATCAACTCCATGTCTTACTTCCATATTGCAACATTTGCCATTCTCCTGATCTTTATGTCTGCCTGATTTACTGATCCTAACCTGTTCTGATCTGGCCCATTCTGACAATACCAAAACCTGTGTTCTGCTAGATATTGTGTCTCCAGCAGAAAACTTTCTCTTTCATAAATTTCTCCCATAGAATTCCACATGTAATCTTAAGCAATTGCAAGGAATAAGACAATATTACAAATATCCACTCATCAGAGCAAAAATCTACAATGATGGAAAAAAGAGACATTATATCCTGAAAAATACTTATTTTTCATAGTAGAAAGTCAAAATTGATAAACTATTTATTCAGAAAGTATCATTTTTTTTAAAACAGATAAGTCAAGGGGAAGAAAAGTAGGTTTTCATAGATCGTAACTTTTGTAAAAATACACATCTTTAGTCATATTCTTATGTTTATGCTGCTTTGTCTACCTCAGATAACTTCTTGTATCATCCTTTCTCACATGTCAAAATCCCACCTATACTTGAGGTACAATTCAATGAATATTGCCTCCCTGGAGCTCTTTCTGATCATTCCTAACCCAACATATGCTGTCTCTAAACCTCCAGATACAATACTCATACTATTTCTGGACTGCATCACATTTATCACTTTTTATGTACTCTTTTTATGACCTTGTTGGGTTGTAAATGTTCCTATACCAACACACTATGTCTCTCCTACTCTTTTATTCACCGAGATCTATTCAGAGTTCCAGCACATGTTAGTTTTTCAATAAATATTTATTGAATTGTATTATATTGTTTTATATATTTTACTTATTAATGAAGATTTTTTTCCCGCATATTTTTGGTATATTTATGTGAATGTAATATTAATACTCAAAGTTTTATCATTAATCAGTGGTATTTTCTTCATGAAAGAAAACTTGGTATATTTAATCTCTTAAGTGATTTAATAAATGATGGTTTCCTCATTAATGATAATAGTAGTATTTATTATTTAAATTATAATGGAAATAAACTGCAAAAGTAATTTTTTGAAATATCTACCAGAGCTTTACATATAGTAGACAATGAATAAATTTTAATTTTATTTGCCATTTTATTTTATTATTAATCTACTAGTTTTGACCCATTCGCCACTCTCATAAAAAGTGTTATATTTTACATGTTGCTACATTAATTACTAGTAGCATTTTACATATCTTGAATGTCTTAAATCAATGTAAAGTTGAACCTTAGAATCATATGTTAAGTCCATCAAGATCACCACTCTAACGGAAATAACCTAAGTGCCCATAAACAGAAGAATGCATAACCAAACTGTGGTACATCCACACAATGGATTATCTATCATGCAAGAGTAAAGAATAAAAGAATCCATGTATCACCTCATAACATGGAAGAGCTTGGAGGACAGTATGGTGAGTGAAATAAGTCAGTCACAGAAGGAGAAATATTAGACAAGTCCCTTATTGTAAAATGTCAAGGAAAGGTTTACATCAAGAAACTCAAGGAGTTCCGGCAAGATGGCGGACTAGGCACAAGGACTGCACAGACGCTCTTCAACAAAGAAAAGGGAAACCAATTAACACAGACACAGAAGATAATCTTGGACCCCTGAGCCTTGAAGGGAAGGATACA
>NW_006921802.1:5213144-5220461 GCF_000298275.1 Orycteropus afer afer
AAAAAAAAGAAACTCAAAACCAAACCAATTGCCACTGAGTCGGATCCGACTTATAGCAATCCTTCCTTGGGTTTCTGAGGCAGTATGACTACAGAAGTAGATTGTCCAATCTTCCTTTCAAGAAGTGGCTTGTGGGTTTGAACTTCCAGCTTTCTGGTTAGCAGTCATATGTGTTAGGCACTACACTACCAGAGGAAAGGAAATTTACTTTGTTGGTTACCAGTGTTGGAAGGGGAGGAGAGGGAAAATTCCTTAATAGTTAAGAGACATGTGTTGATTTGGGTGAAGGGAAAGGTGTTATAACAAAATGTGTGACCAGCACAATAACAATAGTGGAAAAGAGGACACAGAGAGTTACACGAAAAAAGTATAGACAGCAGAGACAAATGCCATTACATACACAATACTCATTACCTATAATAACAAACTCTAGTCTACAGTTGGATACATAGGCAGATAGGGAAGAAGATCAGGTGTGAGTGTGTGAATGGGAATATATTCATGACCAAAGATAGATTTGTTGTTGTTATATGCCATTGAGTCATACCCGACTCATAGCAACCTCTCCTTGGGTTTCCGAGGCAGTATCACTATGGAAGTAGATTGCTCAGACTTCCTTCTGAGGAGTGGCTGGTTGGTTTGAACCACCAGCCTTCTGGTTACCAGTCAAGTGCCTTAGCCACTATGATACCAGAGCTCACAAGATAGATTTGATTGATGAAATTCCAACATGAGTATTGTAGGAGTTGCAAAAATTCCCATATACATTATGGAATGAACAGGGTACACGTGTAACTTCTTAGCCATAATCAAAAATATTGGGGAAGTGAGTCACCAGGACTGCAAGCTTGGAACCATGGTCTCAGGGGGCATCAAGCTTAATTGGCACAACCTAGTACACAAAAAATTTGTTCTACATTCTACTTTGATGAGTAGCAACCTAGGTTAAACCCTTATGCACAGCCATAGAAGATGCGATTCTTGGTCTCTCCTCATCCTAAGCAAGAAAGAGTGAAGAAAATCAAAGATATAAGGAAAAAATTAGTCCAAGGGACTAATGGATCATGAGAACCTCATCCTCCATGACCCGAGACCAGATGAACTAGATGGTGCCTGGATACCAATGCTAACCACTTGGAAAGGGATCAAAACTGGAAATCCTGGATAAAGTGGAAGAAATCAGTGGAAAAAAATTCAAATATACAAAACTGATGAGAATTACTGGTTAGATAGAGACAGGTGAAACTCCCCACAATATGGCCCCGGGTTATCCTTCAGGCCTGGAATCAGACTTACTCCCATTAGCTCTCAGCTAAACAATAGAAAAGCCTATGCGCTGAACACCTACCCCAGAGAGATGCACCCCTCAGAACAGTCAATGATGAGAGATTGGAAGAGTGGCATTTGCATAGAGGAAAAGTGAGACAGACAGGAATGCATAGGTAAGAAGGACACAGAGAAGGGAGGTGGTGGTAGAAAAGCTTTTCCATTGTGGGGATTTTAATTAAACAAATGAAACAAAATGTATAGGAACTGTTGAGTGTAAAATGAATCTTCTTTGTAAATTTGGACCCAAAGCACAATAATTTTTTTTTGAAATAAAACACTACCATATACAAGCACCATGGATTTCCAGCTTCACTATGTAAGGCACTAGGATGCTCCTGTTGGAGCTCCCTTTCAGGAGAAAAGAACATATTTCCCCAGCGATTGGAAGTGTTTTTGGAAGTAAGCCCTTGGCTGTCAACACTTTTGGGGATTGCTATAGTTGAAGATGGCAGTAAGTTTGGTTTCTTGTTTTTCATAGCTGAAGAATACTATTTTGCCCAAGTAAAGTCTCCTTCCAAAAGCAGCCCACATCTGATGACTGATCAACAGAGGATATAAAGGACCAGCATACTCACCACTTGAGGCAACTCTGAAACTTCACCTCACCTTTAGAGCTCTCAGTAGAGTTGTCTATGGCCAGCATTGTATCTTCTTTGCAGCTCAACTTCCCTTGCCCACTCTTGCTTCTTTCTCTCCTTTCCACAGAGGTCAATCCTAAAATTTTCCCTTAATAAACACCATACTTACTAATTTTCATCTTAGATTCTGCTTCCCAGGGTACCCAGCTTGCAAAAAGAACTAAGATACTCTTGGTAGCAGATGATATTTCCAAAACTAAAATGAAACGCACTGCCATCAAGTCTGATCCAATTCATAGCAACCCTTCCTTGGGTTTCTGAGGTGGCATCACTACAGAAGTAGATTGCCCAATCTTTCTTCCAAGGAGTGGCTGGGGGGTTTGAATGACCAGCCTTCTGCTTAGCAGTCAAAAGCGTTAGGCACTACACTACCAGAGCTCCCAATGTTTCCAAAGAAATATTAAATTATAATTCTTTGCTGTTTATTCCTAGAGCAGGGTTTCTCAACCTTGGTACTAGGGTTAGATAATTATTTGTTTTCAAAGGCTGTCCTATACATTATAGGATATTGAGAAGTATCCCTGGCCTCTACTGCTAGATGCCATTAGCATCTTTTATCCTTCCAAATGCAGCAATCAAAAATGTCTGCAGACATTCTAAATGTCTATTGAGAGGTGTTCTGGTTACCTAGTGCCTCTCTGACAAGACTACCACAAATGGGATGGCTTTAACAAACAGAAGTCTATTCTTAGAATTTGGAGGCTTTACATCCAAGTTCAAAGTTCCAGGCTCTAGGGACTGTGTGATCATTTGGAAACAATTAGTCCAAAGATATGTTGGACCATGAGGACCACAGCCTTCATAAGCTTGAGACCAGAAGAGGTACATGGTCCCAGCTAGCAATGCCAGCCACTCAGAAAGGGATCAAAACTGGAGATCCTGGATAGAATGAGAGGAAATATGTGGAACAAAATTCAAAGCCACAAAAAAGACCAGAATTACTGGTTGGATAGAGACTGGTAGAACCACTGAGACTATGGCCCTGGGTTATCCTTTGAGCATCAAAATGGACTCACTTCTGTGGATTGGCTCTCATTCCAACACTAAAAAGACCCACAAGTAGAACACCTACCCCAGGGAGATACACCTACCTACCCTAAGTAAATGTACCACTTAGATCACTCAGCAATGAGACATTAGAGGGGCAGCATTCACATACAAGGAAAGTTGGACAGACAAGAATGCATAGCTAAGAAGGGCACAGGGAAGGGGTAGTCACAGGGAGGAGAGGAAAGGAGAGTTTTTGTGGTTGGGGATTGTAATGGGGTCATGAAATCAAATGTGCATGGACTGTTAAGAGTAAAATGAATCTGCTTTGTGAATTTGCACCCAAATCATAATTTAAAAAAAAGGAGGAGGGTAATCTCTGCAAAACAATTGCAGAAGTTATTTCTCAGCATTGTTTTTAACCATTATTTTCTTTGTTTTAGAAGTATGATTTTATAATTTATTTAAGTTATTTCCTACTAATCAGTTCAGTTTTATATACTTATTAATTTATTTTTGTATTACCTTTGTAGCATTAGGAACTTTGGAGGGCAAGAAGTGAGAAAATATCTGTAAAATACTGATAATTTTAAATTTCATCAGACAATTTCTTCTTGTGAAGAATTTATAATTTTCTCTTCTCTAATCAAATCTCCTGCCATAAGAGCATGTTCTAATTAGAGCTGTCTGCTCCTAGCAGGATATTCATCCCAGACCAATGTATGCTGAAACATTGTAATCCATTTTAAGCATGTAATTTGTTCCTGTACTCAAATTCTAGGCAAAAAGCAGCAAGACATCATTGGAGACTTTTCTTACACAATGAGGGCAAAGAAAAATTAAAATAGAAATTCGCTGAGTGGAAACCAAAGATCTCTAATTAGGAGATATTAATCTAAGACATGCAGTGAGAAAAACGAATGACCACCTGGTCATATTGTGCATATGAAAGCAGTTGACTCTGGGAAACTGTTCCCAACCCATTTGTTCATAAGCCTTATATCTCTACTTTCCTAAAACCAAAACACATTAATTCTTTTACCTATCTTTCCAATCATTTATTCATTTATACTACAAACACTTATATTTTTTAGCATACTACTATGCTTTGCAGTAAAGAGAATGCCAAAATATATAAGCCAGTGAACTTGTTTTTAAAACATGATAAATAATGTAAAATAATTTTTAAACCTTTTTTAGTATCATTCTTTTTCTTTATGTGTTGGAAAATAGAAATAATCTAAAGAATAGTGCATTTTTTGTCCTTTCCAAAAAGATGAAAATTAAGAATATATAGAATATTATTCTTTCTATGGTTTGTATAATATTATATAACTACAGGAATTAGAAAGCTTGATCAAAGAAAAAATAGGGACAAACATAGGAGCTGTACTATATAGCATTAATAGACTACCAAACATAAGTAAAAATGAATAAACAGCAGAAGATAAACTAGATGATTAGGATCTTCTAAAAATTACATTCTTGTGAACATCAAAAGATTTCTCCAAAAGCGTAAAAAGAGAACCTACAGATTAGGTAAAAATATTTAGCAATATCATATCTGACAAAGGGTTTTTTCTCTAAAATTTATAGAAAACTCCAACACCTCAACATCAAAAAGACAAACAATCCAATTAAAAAAATGGGCAGAAGACATGAATAGACACTTCACCAAAGAAGATAATTCAGGCAGCCAACAAACACATGAAGAAATATTTGTGATCATTAGCCACTAAAGAGATGCAAATCAAAACAACAATGACATATCATCTCACTCCTGCATAGCAAAGTTCAACAAGACAGAAAATAACAAATGCTGGTGAGGATGTGGAGAGATTGGAACTCTCATACACTGCCTGTGGGACTGTAAAATGATACAACTACTAGGGAACATAGTATGATGATTCCTTAAGAAGTTGAAAATAGAAATACCTTTTGATCCAGGAATCCCATTACTAGGCATATATCCTAAAGAAGTGAGAGCCAGGAAACTAACAGATATATGCATACCCATGTTCATTGCAGCACTGTTCACAATAGCAAAGAAATGGAAACAACCTAAGTGCCCATCAATGGAGAAATGGATAACCAAACTGTGGTACAGACATACAATGGAATAGTCTGTCACACTAAAGAAATGTGTAGAATCTGTGAAACACCTCATAATATGGATGAATTTGGAGGACATTATGTTGTATGAAATAAGTCAATCACAGAAGGACAGGTATTGTATTAGTCTACCATTGTAAAAAGTCAATGAAAAGTTTACATATGGACAGAAATTTTCTTTGTTAGTTACTAGGGATGGAAGGGGAGGGGAGGAAAAATTGCTAGAAAGGTAAAAGAAAATTATTGATTTGGGTAAGGGAAAGTCAATATACTAAAAGTGAGTGACCAACAAAATAACACTAAGGAAAAAGAAGACACAGAGAGGTATACAAGTGGTACAGATAACAAAGATAAACACTTTTACATACATAAGTTTGGCAGATGATATTTCTACATATGTATTTGTATGTGCTTTAAGAATGTCCATGTATATATATATATATATATATATATATATATGAGAGTTAATGGGACAAAGTTATGATAATTTCTTAATCACAGCCAAACACCTTGAGGGAGTGAGTTACCAGGCTCATGGACTTGGAACGATGGTCTAGGGCAACATCAAGCTCAATCAGCCTAACATACTACACATAAATGTTGTTCTACATCCTACTTTGATGAGTAGCAGCTGGGATCTTAAAAGCTTGCAAGTGGCCATCTAAGATGCAATAATTGGTCTCTCCTCATCTGGAGCAAAGAAGAATGACTAAAACCAAACTCATGGAAAAAAAATTAGTACAAGGAACTAAAGGATCATATGAATCATAGCCTGCATGACCCTGAGACCAGAAGAAATAGATAGTACCCAGCTACCACTGTCAAACACTCAGAAAGGGATCAAAATAGGAGATCCTGGATAAAGTGAGAGAAAACTGTGTAACAAAACTGAACGTCATAAAAAAAAGACCCAGGCTTACTGATAGAGACTGGTGAAACCCTTGAAACTGTGACCACGAGTTACCTTTCAGGCCTGGAATTGAACACACTCCTGTGGCTTCCAGCCAAACAATAGACAGGCATATAATGTAAACAGTTACACTAGTTAGGTGTACTCAAGCAATCAACTATGGGAGACCAGGAGGGCAGTATTTTCACAGGGAAATAGCCCAGAGAGCAAGAATGCATAGGAAAGAAGAACACACGGAGAAGGTAACCATGGGGAGGAAATGGAAAGAGAGCTGTTACATCATGGGGATTGCAACCAATGTCATGAAACAATATGTGTGAACTGTCATCTGGAAAATGAATTTTCTTTGTAAGCTTTCACCCAAATCGGAATAAAAAGTAAAAGAATTCAGAAAGCTCAAACACTTTGTAAGGATAGTACATTCTTATGACACAGTCGTTTCTATTCAAATGCCCCAAAAGCTGAGAGCAGGTTATAAAATGATTAAAATGATACTATCCAAATTTCCATAATTGGAAATTATTTTACAGGAAATATGTGAAACACTAATTCAAATGTTAATGAGTGATCCCCTACAAGACTAGTAAACATATATACACACAGAGACACAATTGGAAGCCCCCTCCTATTAGAGTATATTTCTATTGTATTTTATAACTTCAAATCAAGGCACAATTAAATACAAAAATTGTTTAAAGGGTATTTATGACTGTCTTATTGCTAATAGTTCCTGCTGCTTTGATTTGTCTCTTTTGCACTTTGTTTCAGCTCCATTTTCCCAAAACCCTGTGATGAGGTGAAAGAACATACTGAGAGAGAACAAAAACTATACATGTACTGCACCTGTAAAAGACAAAGAAATGCATTCAACTGACCCAGAAGATATTATTTCTAAAAAAAAAAAAGTACTGACTATTAAACACACATACACACACACACACACACACACATGCATACAAGAAATTGTAATCAGAGACCTTTTTGATTGAGGTGACCACTGACAGTTTCTGATTTCAAAATTAATGAGCCTATGTACATATATATACAAAAAGTTTTTTCAGCAGAAATCAGAATACAATGCTAACCAAAAGACAACATCATTACTGACAATTATCCTCCATTAAATTTAGAACTAAGGTTAAGTTCTGGTAACTATGAAAAAAGTCCCAGGCCTAATCCAAATTGGTAAGGAAGAAGTCAAACTATCCCTATTTGCTGATGATATGATTCTATACCTAGAAAACCCAAGAGATTCAGTCAAAAACCTACTGGAACTAATTGAGAGATTTAGCAATGTCACAGGATATAAGATCAACATCCAAAAATCATTTGGATTCCTCT
>NW_006921802.1:5220877-5221455 GCF_000298275.1 Orycteropus afer afer
CAAAGGAACAGAAGCTGCAAGAGACAAGACCTTCCTCCAGAGAGACAAGATTCCCCCTAGAGCCAATATCCTGAATTCAGACTGCTAGCTTCTTAAATTGTGAGAAAATAAATTTCTGTTTGTTAAAGCTGTCCACCTGTGGTATTTTTCTTACAGCAGAAATAGATAACTAAGACAGCTGAAAGCATAGAAAAGTACAATCTACTTAGAGATATAATACACACATATTTGACATTCAATGTTAGTTCAATTGGTTAAGGACAGGACTTGACCTAAAACAGTTAACAATGCTCTTAGATAACAATTTACTCTTTGGATATAACTATTTCACAAATTGTAGTTATGACTTTTAGTCCACCTATACAAGATATGATTTAAAAAATGTTAAATACATATATGACTTTGGATTTAACATGTAAAATATCAATGATGATGATAACTAGCTAATCTTTTTATTAAATAACACCCAGGGTTATTTAGTAAGCTACACAAAGGCAAAAATCATTCTTGTGTTAAATTCTGTCTATATCTCTATCTCTTTCATGACCTTGGTTTACAATCAACACTGTGTCTAGAGT
>NW_006921802.1:5222511-5225411 GCF_000298275.1 Orycteropus afer afer
AAAAAAAAAAAAAGTCTCAGGCCTAGAACCAGAGCAACTGGTGGCAAAAGGTAACATCATTGAAGTGTTTCAGCTATGACAGAGACTCAGGTGGAGAATGCTAAACAGAGACACGTGTGTGAGTACGGAAACAATCCCTCTAGTCCCCAGATAGGCATTACCCACTGTTTTGGTTTCCCAGTGCCTCTCTGACAGGAATATACCACATTAGGATGGCTTTAACAAACAGGAATTTATTCTCTTACAATTTTGGAGGCTAGAATCCAAGTTCAAAGTGCCAAGATCTAGAGGCAGGGTGAAACCCCCTCAATCTTGAGTTTCAGCTCTGCCTCCTGCTCCCAGCCTACTGAAGCTGGAAGATTTTTTCAGTCAGGCAGCTGGTGGCTGCTAAGGCTGACAAACCCAAGGTTGACAAGTAAAAAGGCACAGTCCCAAATTTACCAAACAACATATCAAGCCACTAATTCAATTATTAGAAACAGAAAAAGTCCCAAGATACAGCAAGGCACGTCAGGCTGCTGAACAATGACTTAGTTACATGCAGGGTTCAAGCATGCCAAAAAGCTGGAGACCTTCCTCAAAGATGCATTATATATTTGAGAAGCAGACCACATCCCTAAATCTATTCAGCTGCTCCAGGAGATTTCACCATGTACTTGATTACCAATTTTACCGTGGGGTATAACTACATCCGGCTGCCCAGACACTCAAAACCAGGCCCAGCCAAGTTGACACATAACCTTAACTACCACATTCACCAACTTCAAATGCAAGTTTGTCCTGGAAATAAATCTCAGAATTGCACAGATTACATAAAGGAGGCCTATATTCAGAGAAGATGATCAACACTCATGGAAAGATATCCTAAGCATGTCTTGATAGAAATTTATCACTGATTATTGCTTAGTAATGCCTTGTCAGCCTTATTCCATTTTTCTATTACAAGAGCATATATTAAGAAACATCCTGTAAACAATTGGCTCTGAGCTCATTTCAGATCAGCAAGACAGAGGAGAGGGATATAAATAATGTATGTAGTAATGCTACAGAATGGTTTGAGTTCATGCAAAATGAATGACCATATTACATATGGTTTAACAAAGGTTCATTTACTTTTCTTCACAACTGGGTGACTGCTAAGCATAAACATCTATATAAATATTAACCAAGACTAGTCTTTCAATAGATCATACTAATTAAGATGCTGTAAAGCAATCACAAACCAGAAGACTGCTATAATGTAGGCAGACAAGGCACGTGTAGCTCTGGAAGATAATATATATTGTATTTAGCATATACAGAGGTATTTAGAATTAATACAGATCCTGTCTCTTTTATACTTGAAGCTTTAAAACTTTTCCTGAAATAAAATCTTCAATACTTTGATGAGAATGGGTATTTTATATTCCTGAAAACCTAATGAGATGTTTTACCATATTTCTTCATGCTGAAATTAATATTTTTTCCATGCCTGAGGGAAACAAAATGGAAAAGATTCTTCTAAGATTCACAAATGTGCTATGTAATAATAATAATAAAAATAAAAATACAGCTTTAAATTGCAGCCTAGTGTTCTATTTTGTTTGTTTGTTTTAAATCAACTTCAACTTAGGTGTCTGTAAAATCTGTTGAACTAATTTCAGAGTTGTTATATGCCTTGCAAAGATGGCACTATTTAGAGGGTGTGTCCATGGCAGGAAATCTGGGCATGTGTCATTAAACCTTAATGCCTATCTGTTTTGGTAGGCTCCCTGCATTATAGACACATGCCAATATTGATCAGCTGTTTAACAAAAGGTCTGGAAGAGCTTTTGATATATTCCCATATTAAAGCCAGATAATTAAAGAGTTACCTCATTAATTATCAATTAAAGAGTTGGGATTTTATAGATCTGTGAAGACAAGAAAATAATACTTAATATTAAATATTGATCTCAAAATATTTAAATTTTGAGATCAAATTGGTTTTCCAGAAACTCCACCTTCAGCAGATCCCTTTTCATTCAGCAAAGCAAAAACTGTGAATATTTATCCCTTTTAACTTAAACCCTTGGTTATCACTATACCAGTGAAAAGGATTAATCACTTCCTTTAAGAGTAATCTTGTTATAGGACCATTATTATTATAAATTCATTCCAATCTTCTTTTGTTTATTGGCTTGTTTTCTTCTTTCCCTGGGAATATAGTATACCTGAAGCAGTATAATCATAGGTTTCTTTATATCAAACTACAGCTCTATTTGAGCTAATATAAATCTACTACTAGTTGGACTGAAATAAGCATTGACTTCTCATTACTCAAATAGCACTGTGTTTAGCAAAGGGAAACTTTTCTTTTAACCACTAAGAAAAAATAGTATTTTCCTACAAAAATCTTACAATGTAGCTGTTGTTGTTATATGTGCCATCAAGTTGGACTTGACTCATAGCAACCCCTCCTTGGGTTTCCAAGGCGGTTTCACTACGGAAGTAGATTGCCCAACCTTCCTTCCGAGGAGTGGCTGGTGGGTTGAACCAGCTTTCTGGTTAGCAGTCAAGTGCTTTAGGCACTACTCTAGCAAACCAACGTGCTCAGGTTGTTTTTTTGTTTTTTTATTTAAAAAAAAAAAAAAAAAAGCTATGACACAGTGAACAAAAGAATACATAGAAATGTGCTTTATTGCAGAGTTGCTAGTACTGGAAGCATCAGAGGCGTCACTGAAAGACTGGAAATTGAGTTGGGTGTAGGAGTTTGTATAAAAGATGAAGTCAGAGTGGCCGGCAAGATGGTGGACTAGGCAGAAAAACTGCACAGACCCTCTTCAACAAAGAAAAGAAAAACCAATTAACCCAGACACAGAAGATAATCCTGGACCCCTGAGCCTTGAAGGGAAGGATATAGAAGTGGACTAAACCCCAAC
>NW_006921802.1:5228891-5246654 GCF_000298275.1 Orycteropus afer afer
GAGGGATGGACACTGGGAAGAGGTAACTATGGGGAGGAAGTGGGAGGGGAGCTGTTGCATTGTGGTAAACTGTGGTCAATGACATGAGACAAAATATATGTGAACTGCTGTATGGAAAGTGAATTTGCTCTGTAAATCTTCACCCAAATCTCAATAAAAAATAAATAAAAGATGAAATCAACGGGGAAGGATGGATTACCCAAACATAAAGAGGTGAAAGAATATGGCTGATGTTATGAATAATTGTGTCCCCCAAAAAAATATGTGTTGTAAATTCTAACATCTATCTCTGGTAACAATACCACTTGGGAACAGGTAGTCTTTTTTATCCTAATAAATCAGGATTAGTGCATGTTTTAGGTCTATGTCTTCAGAGACATGTTGTTGTTATTGTTAGGTGCTGTCAAGTCATCTCTGATTCATGCGATCTCATGTTTAGCAGAACAAAACACTGCCCTTTTTTCTGCCAGCCCCATGATCTTTGCTATGCCTGAGTCCTCATTGAGGGCCTTCCCCTTTTTCATTTTTCCTCTATTTTGCAAGGATGATAGCCTTCTCTAGGGAATGGTCCCTTCTTACAACATGGCTGGATTTGAATTTCCTTCTGCCTCTGACTGACTAGCTGCCTCCCCCGAGTTCCTGTCCTTGTTCCTGCTGTGTCTACAAGGCCTGATGCACATCAGTAAATGTCAGTTTCCTTCTTTCCTTTTCCTGCCTTATCAGTCTCACATGGGATTGCATCCTAATGGGAGTGAGTTAGAATTTGCAGATAAAAACATGGTACTTCTATGTATTAAGATGATGTTAATAGCTTAATACATAGATATCTACCTTGTTCTTAATAGAACACTGGTACTAGTTAATTTAATGATCCAAAAATTGTTATTGGACACTTTATTGGGGTTGGTTTGCAACTACTAGTTGCATGTAAGTCGGATTCTTTTAACCTCTGGGACTGTCTGTACTGAAATAGATGCTGTATAAATGTTGAGTGAGTAAACAAATTAATTTATAGAAAGAGCTTCCAGGAATAAGAAAATCCAAGCTATTACATGTTCATCAGCAAAAACTGTCCATACAGAAAGAAAAGAAATACTGGTTCATCATCATGCTTTCCCACTATTAGAGGTCATATGCAAGAGGGCTGAGAACTGTAGTAATAAAAATGGAAGTTTTATTTGTTTCTAATACTAAGGATTCAACTCCTTTCTTCTGTCTCTGGCTAACTTAAATTTGCATTGTAGACCTCCAGATGTTAAATGATTAGACATTTTGTGTATTTTTGAGAAGGTTAACTTCTGTGAATTCTAAACCAAAAATTTAGAAAGCACTGAGCTTTACTTGCTCATATACCACTGATAAAAAGAACTTTCCAAAGTTCTCCAACTTTGGTCTCACCTTAAAAGAGCTAATCTTATTTCCTGCTTGACTCACCCTGTCAGTATTTAATTAAGTACTCACTGTGTTCAGAGACCAGTTAGACATTGTGCAATATTCAAATAATAGTTATTGATTGTTCTTAGGTGTCATCGAGTTGACTCTGAATCATTGCTACCCTATGTAAGAAAGAATGAAACACTGCCTAGTCCTGTATCATCCTCACAATCCTTGCTATGATTGACCCCATTGTTGCAGCCATTGTGTCAATCCATCTAATTGATAGTCTTTCCATTTTTTTTTGCTCACACTCTGCTTTACCAAACATAATATGCTTCTCCATGGACTGGTCCCTTCTGAGAACATAACCAAAGTAGGTATGTTGAAATCTGGTCATTCTCACATCTAAGGAACATTCTGGCTGCACTTCTTCTAGGACAGATGTGTTAGTTCTGGCAGTCCATGGTATTTTTAGTATTCTTCACCAACACCACAATTCAAAAGTATCAGTTCTTCCTCAGTCTTCTTTATTTATTATCCAGATTTCACACGTATATGAGGTGGCTGAAAATACCATGGCTTGGGATAGGCACATCTTAGTCTTCAAAGTGACTTCTTTGCTCTTAAACACTTTAAAGAGGTTTTTGCAGCAGATTTTCCCAGTGCAATATGACTTCTGATTTCAATATTGCAATTCAAGGCTTATCTTTTCCTTCAGTTCTTAGCTTGAGAGATGCCAATGAGTGTCTTCTTCCTTTTTTGATTTTCTAATTACAGGTCTTTGCACATTTCATTATGATACTTTACCTTGTCTTCTCAAGCTGTCCTTAGAAATCTGCTCAGCTCTTTTATTTCAGCATTTCTTCCATTTGCGTTAGCTACTCTCCATTCAAGAGCAAGTTTCAAAGTCTCTTCTGACATCCATTTGGATCTTTTCTTCCTTTCCTGTCTTTTTAAGACCTTTTGCTTTCTTAATATTTGATGTTCTTGATGTCAGCCCACAACTTGTCTGGTCTTTAATCATTGGTATTCAGTGCATCAAATCTGTATTTCAGATGGCCTCTAAATTCAGGTGAAATATACTCTAAATCATATTTTGGGTCTCATGGACTGTTTTCCTTTTCTTCAGCTTCAACTTGAACTTACAGATGAGCAATTGATGGTCTGTTCCACAGCCAGCTCTTTGCCTTGTTTACACTGATGATATTGAGCTTTCCCATCATCTCTTTCCACAGATGTAATCAATTTGATTCCTGTCTATTCCATCTGGTGAGATCCATATATATATACTTGCCATTTTCTATTGTTGAAAAGGTATTTAAAATGAATAAGTCATTAGTCTCACAAAATTCCATCATGTGATCTCCAGTGTCATTTCTATTGCCAAGGCTATATTTCCCAACTACCCATGCTCCTTTTTGTTTCCAACTTTCTCATTCCAATTACCAGTAATTATCAATGCATCTTGATTGCATGTTTGGCAAATTCAGACTGCAAAAGCTGGTAAAAGTCTTCAGTTGTTTCATCTTTGAATTAGGTGGTTGGTGCATAAATGTGAATAATAGTAGGTCTTCATTGTAGGTGTATGGATATTATCCTATCATTGATAGTGTTGCACTTCAGGATAGATCTTGAAATATTCTTTTTGCAGATGAATCTGACACAATTCATCTTCAATTTATTTTTCCCAGCATAACAGACCACATGGTTTTCTGATTCTAAATAGCCAATACCAGTCCATTTCAGCTCAAAAATACCTAGAATATCAATCTTCATGCATTCCATTTCATGTTTGACAACTTCCAATTTCCCTAGGTTCATACTGCTTAGATTTCACGTTCCAAGAACTAATGAATATATGGACCTGTTTCTTCCCATTTGGAGTCATACCACATCAGCAAATGAAGGTTCCAAAAGATTTACTCCCTTCACATCAGTAAGGTTAACACTGCTTTAAGAAGGCAACTCTACCTGATTCATATTTTGCCTGAGGGGCTCATCTCCTATTACTGTAGTAGACAGTGTTTCACTGCTACTCATATGGTTTTTACTGGTCAGTTTTTTCAAAATTCCATGGCCCAATCTTTCTTCCCAGTCTGTCTTGTTCTGGAAGCTCCACTGAAATCTATCCACCATGGGTGACCCTACTGGTGTTTGAAATAGCAGTGGCATAGCTTCAAGTCTCACAGCAACATGAAAGCCACCCCAGTATGACAAACTGACAGTTGAGTAGTTATTGATATGCAGTCTTCAGTTTGAAGAATATACAAAGACAATATAGGCAAGTATTAAGCATAAGCTTAAATTAAATTAAATATTAAACATCAGCTTAATACATAGAAGTACCATATAAATCAATGAAAAACTATTACAGGATTTCAGAGAAGTGGAAGTCACTATTGCTGGCCTGGTCCTGGAAGATTTCATGAAGAAAAAAAAATGTACCTTCAAAGACAGATATGATTTAGCATGATAAAGGTGAGATCAGTGTGCATTTTTGCAATGTATTCATAGCATGAGTAAAATCACAAGGGTTAGAACAGTCATGACATATTTAGAGAAAAATAATAGATTAATCTTGCTAAGGTAAGAATATTCCTTTTGGTTTGGGTTGGGAGCAACAGTGATAAGGAAATTGCAGTTTCATTCAGAACACAATCTTAAATGGCAGCCTAGGCTTTTAGGACATCTCTGTAAGCTGCGGCTGATGATATGATGAAAAGAATCACTTTAAGAACATTTATCTGATATGTGTCCTAGTGTGCAGGATAAATTTGGGGTCAGGTATACTAGCGATAGGAAACTGGTTACGGAGCATCTTGTCCATGTATAAGATGACAAGAGTCACAACTACCGGTGATAGCAACAGGACTGGAAAAGAAAAGATAGAAGTGACATTTCAAAAGAGAAAGCAATGGCACTTTTTGACTGATTGGACTTGAAAGGAGGCTGTAAAGGTCACTTAAACTAAGTCAAGTGCAAAAATGTTCACAGAAATAAAAGAAATTCATGTACCACTTAGAAGGTTGAAACAGATGACCTTCAAGACCTCATCCAAACTAAGTTCCACTCCTTATGTCTGGACAAATTCTTTCTTTCTCTCCTCTCCACCTATTCAATTATGTCCAATGATTAAAATCTATTTTAAGCTCCACCTCTCCTTGGAAAAAGTGAGTGCCTCTTTTCATATCTTGTACATGGTTTTCTTTGAGTTCTTGCTGCATTCACTTCTCTTTCATATAAATCAGGAATTATTTGCATCCTTTCATAAGTTATATTAATTCTATTTGTATGAATCTTTACTCCTGCATTAGTTTTCACTTTCTTTTTATGTCAAGAAAGCTAGCACTGTAGTAAATATTAGCTGACATAAAATACAAACTTAACATTGAGATAATAAGTCTAAATAAATGCATCTGTTTTCACTAGGCCACTGGAAATTTTAATGCCCAAAGTACACAGAAAAATATATGAGTATTGTATCTTGAAAATATAAATAATATCTTCTCAAAGTTGAAGTTGGAAGGATTTCTACTTAAGTATTAGCTACTAAAATAAAGCAATCAGCACTGGACAAGGGTGGCAAAAATCCTAGACTGCAGAGAGAACAACTAAAGGCCTATTCTAAGAGTCACAAGGGAGCTGAAGATTTCCTACTCTGTACAAAGAGCAACAATTCAATGATGTCTTTGTGCAGCTCTGAAAATCATACAAAGTCACTTTCTGCTTTTTATTTTGCTCTTTGGCCCTATGCAAAAAGTTGCCACAGAAATTGCTTTGTGCTCAGCAAAAATCCAACCTGTTAATTCCAGTGACTGGAATAGTAGAAGGTCAAAAGGTAAAAACCACCTGCTGTGCCATATTTTCACAATTCAAATAGTTCCTCTGTACTCAGCATTTATGTGCTGGTTCCTTTTAGTAGAACATTGATTTAATTTTTGAAAGGACTACTCTAGATGAACTTGCACTTGATAGATAATCATTTATTGAGAACCATTTGGTTTCTGAGCACAGCATTAAGAGATTTGGAGAAAAGATGGCATAAAAAGAAGTATATTCAGAGAAATCAACTTAAGACCCTGAAATAACACCAAACCTTGACATTGTATTTTATAAATACATGTAAAATAAAAAAAAAATATTGCATGGAGAAAAAATATAAATGATGATCCATAAACAACTTATAATTTAAGACTAAGTAAACTAGAATATTATAAAATGTTCACTGTATGTTCTTTAGTATAAAGAAAGGAATGTATTAATCATTGAGGCAAGCTCAAAAGGTAAATAAATAAATAATCTAGAGATTCATGAGACATTTTAAAATACAGAAGCATGAAATTCTCTAAATACTCATTTTCTAAATCTAAAATTATAAATTTCATCAGATTTGATATTTAAATGATAAATATAAATATTCACTGATAACTTTTCCAAAATATTTTTTAAATTTATATTACATTTTTGGTCTTAACAAAATGTCAAGTATGTTCTTCTAAAACATACAATTGTAATAAATTAATTGGTAAATGGATGAATGAATATTTGTCCCTATATTGTTGTTACTAGGTGCCGCCAAGTTGGCTCCAACTCATAGTGACCCTATTTGCAACAGAACAAAACACTGCCTGGACCTGTGCCAGCCTCACAATACTTGCTATACCTGAGCCCATCATTGCAGCCACTGTGTCAATCCATTTCCTTGTGATCCTTCCCCTTTTTTGTTGACTCTCCATTTTACCAAGTATGATATCCTTCTCCAGGGAATGGTTCTTTCTGACAACATGACCAAAGTAGTCAAACGAAGTCTGGCCGTTCTCACTTCCAAGGAGCATTCTGGCTGCATGTCGTCCAGGACAGATTTGTTAGTTCTTCTGGTAGGCAGTCCATGGTACTTTCAGTATCCTTCACCAACTCCACAACTCAAAAGCATCAACTCTTCTTTGGTCTTCCTTATTCATTGTCCAGCTTTCACATGTATATGAAATGATTGAAAACATCATGGCTTGGGTTAGGCGCACCTTGGTCTTCAAAGAGACATCTTAGCTCTTCAGCACTTTATCTTTAAAGTCTTTTGCAACAAATTTGTTCAGTGCAGTATGTTGTCTGATGTCTTGACTGCTGCTTTCAAGAATGTTGATTGTGGAACCAATTAATGTGAAATCTTTGACAACTCAGTCTTTTCTCCATTTATTGTGATGCTGCTTATTGGTCCAGTTGTGAGGAGTTTCATTTTTTTTTTTTTTTTTTATGTTGAGATATAATCCATACTGCCGACTATAGTTTTTAATGTTCACAGTAAGTGCTTTGAGTCATCCTCACTTTCAGCAAGCAAAGTTGTGTTATCTGCATATTGCAAGTTGTTAATGAGTCTTCCTCCAGTTCTGATGCCACGATCTTCTTCATATAGTCCCCTACATCAAGTGGTCTTTTACAACACTTTTATATGCCAAATTTGTTCATTCTGTCCCCTCATAGTATTTTACATTTTATTTCTCACTCACTGTAGACAAATAAGAATAAAAATTGTCAAAAGAAATCATGTTTTTAAATTAAGTACATGAACTTAAAAAAAAAAAAAAAAAACTCAAAGTCAATAGGCTCTTTTTCTGAGACTATGAGAGGTTCCAAGATTTCTCTATAAAGTTTATATTTATTCCAATGCCTGCCACATCACTAAAAATCAATTTAGTTGATGATAAAATGTCAAATGAACAAATACATAGATTAATAAATAAAGCACAAAATTTTGTGATGTAGTTTTTTCTTATTCTCTGAGATCCATTTCAATTTATTTCCAGGTCTATGGTGCCTAAGGCATTCTGCTAACCAGAATCCAAAGAAACCAGAAGCCACTAACCATCCAAAGAAGGAAGGTTGGGCAATCTACTTCCATAGAGATACCATCTTGGAAACCCAAGGAGGGGTCTCTATGAATCAAATTGACTCCACAGCACTGAGTTTGGATTTTTTTTTTTAGTTTTTTGTGTCTTGATTCTGAATAAGTACAATTGCTGAAAGTTTCAATGACATGTAACTAAGGTGCTAGCTACCATATAAATTTTTTTTTTAAATATTTTACTCTAAAATTCAAATCTATCTTATTTTTAAGTGCCATTTCAATTGAAAGCAGCATATTGTAATGCCAAGTTGTTTTATTTTAGTATTACATACTTCTATCTCTTTATTTGAACCACAGGTGTGTATGGCAAATTCTACTTTGAATAAAAGACATACTATATTATCTCTGTCTAATTAATTTTCATGATAATTAATGTTATATGTCAATTTGGCTACACCATGATTCTTAGCAATTTCACAGATATTATATAACCATCCATCCTCAATTTTATGATCTGATGTGAGCAGCCAAGCCATTGAAAGAGAAGTTTCCTCTGATGTCTGGACTGCATCCAATGTATATGAATGTTCTGGCAAAGCTCTCTCTCAATCCTTCATGCAACTTGTCATACTCAAATCTCTAGTTCTTGGGCTGTGTAAACATCAGCCTGTCACCTGACCTGCAGATTTTGGGATTCTCCAGCTCCTATAACCCCATAAGCCAGTAGCCTTTCTCCTGACTTACAATTTTGGGATCCTCAGCCTTTGCAACTACATACACCAGAAGAAGACTCCAACTTGACAGCTCATCCACAGATTTGGGATTTGCCAGCCTCCACAACTGTGTGAACTATGCCCTTGAGATACATATTTCTCTCTATATTTGTACATATGCTTCACTGGTTTTGCTCCTCTAGAAAACCACCACTTTTCTCTCAGTCTGTCCTAATGTATACTTGTATACTGCTCTGCTACTGGAAGCTATAGCACTGGTATTTCAAATACCAGCAGGGTCACTCACGGTAGACAGGTTTTAGTGGAGCTTTCAGACTAAGACACACTATGAAGAAGAACCTGACAATCTACTTCTGAGAAAAACTGAGCAGTGAAAACCTTATGAATAGCAGCAGAATATTGTCTGAAAAAATTCTAGAAGATGAGCCTCTCAGGTTGGAAGGCTCTCAGAATACAACTGGAGAAGAGCTTCCTCTCCAAAGTAGTCAATCTTACTGATGTAAAAGGAGTAAAACTTTTGGGGACTTCATTTGCTGATGTGGAGTGGCTCAAAATGAAAAGAAATAGTTGCAAACATCCATTAATAATCAGAACACATAAAGTACAAAGTATGAATCTAGGAAGATTGGAAATAATCAGACATAAAATGTAACACATAGAGATCAATATCCTAGGCATTTTGTTCTTGGTGGTAGCGGTGGTAGGTGCTGTTGAGTTGACTTTGACTCATAGCAACCCTAAGTACAACAGAATGTACCACTGTCCAGTCCTGCACCAGTCTCACAACCTTGCTATAACTGAGTCCATTGTTACAGCCACTGTGTCAATCCATCTAACTGAGGGCCTTCTCCTTTTTCAATGACCCTTTAGTTTACCAAGCATTATATCCTTCTCCAGGAAATTCTCCCTTCTGAGTCTGGCCATTCTTGCTTCCAAGGAGCACTCTGGCTTCATTTCCTCCAGGACAGATCTGTCCTGTGTACTAGTAATCTATGGTACTTTCAGTACTCTTCACCAATACCACAACTCAAAAGCACCAACTCTTCTTTGGTCTTCCTTATTCATTAATCCTAGGCACTAATGAGCTGGAATGAGCAGCAATTAGTCATTTTGCATTGGAAAATCATATGGGCTACTATGCCAGGAGTGACAAATTAAAGAGAAATGGCATCACATTCATCTCCAAAAAGAACATTTCAAGATATATTCTGAAATATAGTGCTGTCAGTGACAGGATAATATCCATGCAGCTACAAAGAAGACAAGTTAATACTACTGTTATTCAAATTTACACACTAACCCTTAATTCAAAGATAAAGAAACTGACATTTTTACCAACATCTGTAGCCTTAAATTTAGCAAACATACAATCAAGATATGCTGATAATTACTCATGATTGGAATACAAAGTATCTGGAAAACATGGCCTTGGTGATAGAAGTGATGCCATAGATTACATGATAGGATTTTGCAAAACTAATAATTTATTCATTGTGAAAACATTTTTTCAGTGACATAGAAAATGACTTTACACATGGACCTGACTAGATGGAATACATGAAAATCGAGTCAACTACATCTATGAATGGGATTATGTAGAAGCACAATATCATCAGACAGAACAAAGCCAGGGGCTGGCTGTGGAGCAGTTGCTCATATGCAAGTTCAAGTTGAAGCTGAAAAAAATCAAAAGAAGCCCATGAGAGCCCAGACATAAACCTGAGTATACCCTACCTGAATATAGAGACCATTTCAAGAATAAATTTGATGCATTAAACACTAATGACACAAAACTAGATGAGTTGTGGGATGGCATCAAGGAATTTGTACATGAAGAAACCAAAAGGTAATTTAAAAAGGAGAAAAGAAAGAGAAGATGAGAATGAATGTCATGAGATACTGTAAAACTTGCTCTTCTATATAGAGTAGCTAAAATAAAAGGAAGAAAAGATGTAGAAGAGCTAAATGGAAGATTTCAAAGGGAAGCTAGGGAAGACAAAGTAAAGTATTAAAATGAGAAGGGGAAAAACCTAGAGTTAAAAAACTGAAAGGGAAGGACATGCTCAGCATGTCTAAAGCTGAAAGAACTAAAGAAAATATTCAAGTAGAAATCACCATCAAAAGAAGATAGAGGGTATACAGAGTCACTATATCCAAATAATTGATTGACATTGAACAATTTCAGAAGGTAGCATAAGATCAAGACCTGCTGGTATTGAAGGAAGAAGTCCAAGCTGTATTGAAAGGATTGGTGAAGAAGAAAATTCCAGGAATTGACAGTAAGTCAACTGAGATATTTCAATAAATGAATGAAATGATGAATGACTTCACTCATCTATGCCAAGAAATTTGGAAGATAGCTACCTGACCAACTAAATGGAATAGATCTGTAATTTGTGCCCATTCCAAAGAAAGGTCATTCAACAGAATGTGGAAATTATTTAACAATATCATTAATATCACACACAAGTAAAATTTTGCTGAATATAATTCAAAGATGGTTGCAGCAGTACATCAATTGGGAACTGCCAGAAAATCAAGTCAAATTCAAAGAAAACATGACATCATGATTGTTGATGTTAGATGGGTCTTGACTGAAAGTGGAGAATACCAGAAAGCTGTTTATCTGTGTTTTATTGACTATGCAAAGACATTCAACTACTGTGTGGATCTTAACAAATCTTGGATAACATTTCAAAGAACAGGAATTTTTTAAGCAATTAAATTAATTATTTAAGAGTTAAATCTTTAAGCAATTAAATTAATTAATTAATTAAAAAATAATTAAGAATGCTTAATTGTGCTTATGCAGAATCTGTACATTGACAAGAGGCAGTCCTTTGAACAGAAAAAGGGGATACTGTGTGGTTTAAAATCAGGAAGGGTGTACATCAGGGTTGTATCCTTTCAGTATTCTTATTTAATATGTATGCTAAGTAAATCATTCAAGAAGCTGGACTATATGAAGAAGAATGTGGCATCATGATTGGAGGAAGACTCATTAACAATATACAATATATCAAAGACACAATTTTACATGCTGAAAGAGAGAACTTGAAGTATTTACTGGTAATGATCAAAGACTATAGCCTTCATATTGAATTACACTTCAACATAAAAATAAATAAACAAAAATTCTCACAACTAGACCAATAAACAACATCATGATAAATGGAGAAATATTGATATTGTCAAGGATTTCATTTTACTTGAATCTACAACCAATGTCCACATAAGCAGCAGTCAAGAAAACAAATATTATATTGGACTAGGCAAATCTGCTGCAAAAAGCTTCTATAAAGTGTTTAAAAGCAAAGACAACCTTTTGAGAACTGTAGTGCACATGACCCAAGCCATGATATTCTCAAACATCTCATATGCATGTGAAATCTGGACAATGAAGGAAGAATTCATATATGTGAATTAAGGGGTTTGTTGTTATGTGCTGTTGAGTCGGACCCAACTCATAGTGATCCAACGCATAGCAACTCCCTCTCCTCCCTTCAGTACTCTCCTTCCTGTCCTAAGGTTCCGTATTTTGTTGTAATGTTTCACAGAACTCACAAACTGTCATGGAAATGGCTCACATAGTGGTGGAGCCTGGGAGGCTGGCAAGTCCCAAATCCATGGGTAAGTCTAGAGGATTCTCCTCACTTGAAACGTTGCAGGTATCACTATGGAACTAGATTGCTCAAACTTCCTTCAGCATATTTGATAAATTTAATTGCTAGAAGAAAGAACAAATCTTTCTTGGGAGTACACATAGAATGTTCCTTAGCAGCAAAGGATGACAACACTTCATCTCACTTAATCTGGGCACGTTATCAGGAGGGACCAGTTGTTGGAGAAGGACATTGTGTATAGTAGAAGGTCAGCAAAAAAAGAGGAAGACCCTCAATTAGATGTATTGGCACAGTGACTGAAACGATGGTCTTGAGCATAGCAATGATTGTGAGGATGGGGCAGGACCAGGCAGTTTTTTCGTTCTGTTGTACATTTGGTTGCTATGAGTCAGAACCCAATTGATGGCATTTAACATCAATAACAGAAATACCAACCTAACACAATTTTAGTAGCAAAGATTTGTTTAATAGTTAATATTTTCACTCACCAAATATAAATTAGAAAGGAATAGTTGTAGATTTTATCTAGACTGGAAAGACAACACTCTATTTATATGCATACATATATGCATACATACTTATACATACACATTTCTTTCTTTTTTTTTTTTTTTTAGTTTTGATTTGGGTGAGAAGTAAAGTAGATTTTCATTCAACAATCCATA
The DNA here is from genome assembly GCF_000298275.1 of Orycteropus afer afer. NCBI lineage: Eukaryota > Metazoa > Chordata > Mammalia > Tubulidentata > Orycteropodidae > Orycteropus > Orycteropus afer. The sequence goes on from NW_006921802.1 coordinate 5,241,133, forward strand.
CACATTCTGTTTTTTAACATTCACTGCAATCCCCATGTTACAGTTTTCTCCCCATTGCCTCCTTGTGCCAACCCCTTCCCTTAGTCCTTCCTTTCTATTCCCTTCTGCCTTCCTAGCTCTATCCCTGGACAAATGCTGTCCTCTTGATCTCATGTGCTTGACTGTTCTAATGAGTGCACACCCTCCTGTTATTACTATTTATCATTTGGCTGAAAGTTGAGTCAGGGGGGTTAATTTCAGTTCCTAGATCAAAGGATATCTAAGAACCATAGTCTCAGGGGTTCCACCAGTTTTTCTCAGAAGGAAGGTTGGGCAATCCTACTTCCGTAGAGATACTGCCTCGGAAACCCAAGGAGGGGTCGCTATGAGTCGGGGGTCAACTCAACGGCACATAACAACAACAACAACAAGTAAGCCTGGTATTTCTTATGATTTTGAGTTTTACTCCACATTTTCTCCCACTCTACTTGGAACCTTGAAATGTGGTCCCTTTCAGAATGGTCAGTAGTGGTAGCCAAACACCATCTAGTTCTGGTCTCAGGGTCATGGAGGCTATGGTTCACATAGTCCTTTGGATTGTTTCCTTCTGTCTTTGATTCCCTTACTCTTCTTTGCTTCAGTTGGAGAGAAACAAATAGTTGCACCTTAGATGGCCACTTACAAGCTTTTAAGACCTCTGTCACTACAAGCCAAAGTAAGACGTAGAACACCGTCTTCATGAATTAGGTTATTCCAATTGACCTTAGTGTCCCCCAAGACTATAGTCTGTATCTTTCATGCCCAGAAACTCATCCCCTAAAGGTGTTTGGTTATGACTAAGGAGTTTTGTCACTTTGCTCCTTGTATGCTTTACTACATGCATGGATATATTTGCAGTACATATAAGTAGATAGATGGGTAAAGATATCCTCTGTCAAACCTGTACATATATACATGGACATAGTCCCATTTGCCTTGTTTTGAAAGATTCTTTAGTTGGAAATAAGAGATGTACAAGAAGTGCAGGATGTGAGATTCTTCAATTTGTAAAACATAATAGGGTATGATATCAGGAAAAATTAACAACTTTGACATATTTCATTTTAAGTATTTCTACTCCTACAGAATTAACTCTACAGCATCCAACAGCAACAACAATTACATCTATCTTGAGTGATAATAGGACGTGGAATTTGGGAGCAATTATCTTTGATGTGAACAGAGGCTTCCTCATATAAGCAAACTCCCTATCTCTGTGCAAGTTTCTGAAGAAGCAAATCTTGCAGGGATGTCATGAAAGGAGAAGTGATTTGGAATGTCTTAGAGAAGCTAATTCTTTTTTGGGGAAAAAAAATAGCCTATAGTGAAATATTTTATAAAATGAACTAACACCTCCTCCCATGTATTTTTTTGTAAGTTTGAATTTGTGTATAAAGCAAATTCTCACAGCATCACTGAAAGGAAAAAAAAAAAAAGACACTGCTCTATGAATCAAGACCTCCAGAAAAAAGTCCATAGCCATCTGTCAAAATGACTGCAAGTATATGTCTTCAAAATGGACAGGTATATCACTTTGTTAACATTCTCAAAGATTGTGATATTAGAGAATTGCCTGAAGAATAATGAAATATTACCCACTTCTTCCAGGATAAAACTAGTTTACACATTTCAGTCAAACTTAGGTAGATAGATAGATAGATAGATAGATAGATAAACAATTCATAATTCTTTCACTGTTTATGATTATCCCAACTTGATAAATTGAAAAAACTTAATAAAAATATCAATTCTCAGGAAAAAAATAGCAAAAACAAATGAGCACTCTTACTCCCTTACAGGATTGTTAAATCCACTCAGTCATTCTGTCCTCCAGATGTAGGCCTTTAGTGGAGAGGGTAAATGGATCATCAATCTTCCAGGTGCCCAAGGTGTTTTAGAATTCAACATAATGTAACTATCTTGATAGCAAGGCAATTTTCTTTTTTGGATATAACTTAAATATCATAAAATTCAGCTTCTTAAAATGTACCGTATGGTTTCCTTTTGTTATTAGTTGCTATTGAATTGGCTACGACTCATGGCAACCCCATGTACAATAGAATAAAATTTTGCTGTTCTGAACCATCTTTATGATTGTTTATATTCCCAGAGCCTATTGTTGTGGCCACCGAATATTTTGAGTGTCTTCTAACCTAAGATGTATTGATTCTTACTAGTGATTGGAATGTGAAAGTTGGAAACAAAGAAGAACCATGGGTAGTTGGAAAATGTGATTGAAACATTGTTGGAGATCACATAATAGAGTTTTGCAAAACCAGTGACTTATTTATTGCAAATACCTTTTTTCAACAACATAAATAGTGGCTATACCTGTGGATCTTGCCTGATGAAATACACAAGAATCAGATTGACTACATTTGTAGAAAAAAAGAGTGGAAAAATTCAATATCTACAGCCAAAACAAGGTCATTAGCTAACTGTGAACAGACTATCAGTTATTCATAGGCAAGTTAAAGCTGAAACTGAAGAAAATTAAAGCAAGGCCTTAAAAGCCAGAATATGACCTTATTATTATATCTCACCTGAATTTAGAGATACCTAAGGAATATAATTGATGCATTGAACACCAGTGACAGAAAACCAGAGAAGTTGTGGGATGGCATAAAAAATATGATACATGAAAAAAGCAAAAGGTCATTCAGAAAACAGGAAAGGAAGAAAAGACCAAAATGGATGTCACAAGAGAGTCAGAAACTTGCTTTTGAATATAGAGTGACTAATGTGAATGCAAGAAATGCTGAAATACCTGTGGTTTCCAGCCGAACAAAGTACAGGCATATGAGTTAAACATTTACCTCTAGTAGACACACGCCCTGGAGAGAACAATCATGGGAGAAAGAAGGGCTGCTTATGTACAGGGAGACAGTTCAGGGAGCAGGAGTGCATGGAGGGATGGACACAGGGAAGAGGTAACTATGGGAAGGAAATGGGAGGGGAGCTGTTGCATTGTGGTTAACTGTGGTCAATGTCATGAGACAAAGTATATGTGAACTGCTGTATGGAAACTGAATTTGCTCTGTAAACCTTGACCCAAATCACAATTGGAAAAAAAAAAAAAAAATGCCGAAATAAAAGAACTGAAAAGAAGATTCCAAAGGGCAGCTCAAGAACAGAAAATGAAATGTACAAAGACCTGAAGTTAGAAAACCAAAAGGGAACACACTCAACATGTCTCAATCTGAAAGAACTGAAGAAAATATTCAAGCCTTGAGTTGCAATATCAAAGGATTCTATGCACAAAATATTGAATGATACAAGAAGCATCAAAAAAAAAAAAAACAGAAGGAAAACAGAGTCACTGTACCAAAAAGAATTGGTCGATATTCAACTATTTCAGGGGTAGCATATAATGAAGAACCAGTGGTAATGAAGGAAGTAAACCAAGCTGCCCTTAAGGAAATGGTGAAAAACAAGGCTCTAGGAATGCTGGTGGTACAGTGCACAAGACATTTGACTGCTAACTAGAGCAGCAGTTGAAAACCACCAGCCACTCCACAGAAGGAATATGGGGCAATCTACTTCCATAAAGAGTTACAGCATTGGAAACTCAATAGGAGTGCTTATGAGTTGTAATTAACTCGATTTCAGTTAGTTTGCTTTTAGTTCAGGAATTGAGGGAATATCCATTGAGTTGTTTCAACAAATGGGTGAGGCACTGAGAGATCCTTTTATGCCAAGAAATTTTTAAGATAGCAACCTGCCCAACTGACTGGAAGAGATAGATAATTTGTGTCCATTCCAAAGAAAGATGATCCAACAGAATGTGAAAATTGTCAAACAATGTCATTAATATGCTTGCAAGTAAAATTTTGCTGAAGGAAATTAAAAAAAAACGTGCAGCTAATTGGCAGGACACTTCAAGAAATTCAAGCTGGTTTGGATGAAGAGAAGGGCAATGTACCAAATGTGAGTGATCAACAGGGTGGCCTTGAGGAAGGGGAAAACATAGAGAGGTACATGGGAGATGTAGACAACAAAGATGAATCCTTTTGCACATACAGTACTGCATTATCAGTGAAGACAAACATGAGTATATGGATGGATAGATAGGTGGACTGGCTGAACTATTAGGTATGTCTATGCAGTGGGGAGTGTACTCAAGACCATGCATAGGGTTGGCAGACAATGATTCTACAAGCATATTTGTATGTTCTGTAAGAATTCCCAGGTGTGTAGTAGAGCTGATAAGGGACAAGGTAGTAGTCACTTGTTAGCCACAGCCAGCTACTCAAAGGAAGCGAGTAGTTGAACCTGTGGGCTTGGGATCATAGTCACAGGGGCTATCAAGCTCAACATACTACACAAAACATTGTTCCACCTCTTACTTTGGCGAGTAGCGACTGGGATTTTAAAGTTTCCAAGCAGCCATCTAGATGCAACAGTGGGTTTCTCCTCCTCCAGAGAAAAGAATGAAGAAAACCAAAGGTTCATGGAAAAGTTAGTCCAAGCGACTGGTACACCATGTGATCTGCAGCCTATATGACTATGAGACCAGAAGAACTAGATGGTTCCCAGCTACCACTGTCAACCACTCAGAGGGGGATCTATGCAGGAGATCCTGGATAGAGAGAGAAAACAATGTGGAAAAAAACTCAAAATCATTTGGAAAAAAAAAAGGGAAGGGAGGACCAGGTTTGGTAGTCTGATAGAGCCTGATGGAACCACTGAGACTATGGCCCCTAGCTGCCCTTCAGGTCTGGAACTGAATCCACACCTGTGGCTTCTAGCCAAACAAAAGACAGGCATATGAGTTGAACATTTACCCAAGGTAGATACACTCCTTGGAGAGAACAATCATGGGAGAAAAAAGGGCTGTTTATGCACAGGGAGACAGTTCAGGGGGCAGGAGTGCATGAAGGGATGGACATGGGAAAGAGGTAACTACCATGATGAAATGGGAGGGGAGCTGTTGCATTGTAAATTGTGGCCAATGTCATGAGACAAAGTGTATGTGAATTGCTGCAGAGAAAGAGAATTTGCTCTGTAAAATTGTGTTAAATCACAATTTAAAAAAAAAGAAAAAAGAAAAGAAATTTAAGCCGTTTTCAGAAAAGGATGTGTGCATCACAGTAAATTACTCAATATGGCCCTTCTGGCCATAGTCCTCCATTTTATGTTGTAAATCCTAGTCTCTATGCAAGGGATATCATAGCTGTTGTCAAATGGATCTTGGCTCAAGGCAAAGAATACCAGAAAGTCTACTTGTGTTTTATTGACTATGCAAAGGCATTTGATTGTGTAGATCATGACAAATTATGGATAACATTGAGAAGAATGGGAATTTCTGAACACTTGATTGTACTCATGAGGAACCTGTACCTTCACCAGGAGGCTGTCATTTGAATGGAAAAAGGGGACACTGCATGATTTAAAATCAGGAAGGGAGTGCGTCAGGGTTGTATCCTTTCCCCATACTTATTCAATCTATATGCTGAGCAAATAATCCGAGAAGCTGGACTATATGAAGAAAAATGTGGCATCAG
>NW_006921802.1:5247404-5249621 GCF_000298275.1 Orycteropus afer afer
GTTCTGCTGTGTATGGGGTCCCTATGAGTCGGAAATGACTCAATGGCACCTAACAACAACAACAACAACATGTCTGTTTAGGGTGGGATTTATTTTGAGTTCCACATTGCTGGAGGGTGTGGCTCCAGTTATCACCCTTAACTTCCTTGAGGGTATATATATATGTATGTTCTGGGAAAGTTTGCACTTTTGCTCTAGTCTTGCACTTGGCTCATCATAATCTCACACCTGGACAGTACCCCATCATCTCACTTACTGATTCACTTTTCCAGCACCTGCAATGTTTCAAGTGAGGCGAATCTTCTAGACTTACCCACGGATTTGGGACTTGCCAGCCTCCCAGGCTCCATCATGATGTGAGCCATTTCCATGACAGTTTGTGAGTTCTGTGAAACGTTACAACAAAATACGGAACCTTAGGACAGGAAGGAGAGTACTGAAGGGAGGAGAGGGAGTTGATATTAGAGATGATGGAGTGGTAGAGCAGTTTGGAAAAGTTGGATATTTAGGACATCTTTAAACTCTGTCTCTTAGTATACTAGAAAAATATTTACTTGTGTTTTTTTGACTATGCAAAGGTATTTGACTGTATGGATCATGACAAGTTATGGATAACATTGTGAAGAATGGGAATTCCAGAACACTTAATAGTCCTCTTGAGGATCCTGTACATAGACCAAGAGGTTGTCATTCAAACAGAACAAGGAGACACTGCATGGTTTTAAATCAGGAATGATGTGCATCAAGTTTGTATCTTTGCACCATATTTATCCAATCTATATGCTGAGCAAATAACCTTAGAATCTGGACTATATGAAGAAGAACATGGCACCAGAATTTGAGGCAGACTCATTAATAGCCTGCTATATTCAGATAACACAACCTTGTTTGCTGAAAGTGAAGATAACTAGAAGCACTTACTGATGAAGATTAAAGACACAAGTCTGCAATATGGATTACACCTCAACATAAAGAAAATGAAAATTCTCACAACTGAACCAATAAAACATCATGATAAATGGAGAAAAGATTGAAGTTGTCAAAGATTTTATTTTATTTGGATTCATAATCAACACCAATAGAAACAGCAGTCAACAAATAAGATGACATATTCCATTGGACAAATCTGCTTCAAAAGACTGCTTCAAAGTTTTAAGAAGCAAAGAAATCACTTTGAAGACTAAGATGTGCCTAACCTAAAGCATGGTATTTTCAGTTGCCTCACATGCGTGTGAAAGCTGGACAATGAATAAAGAACATCAAAGAAAAGTTGATGCTTTTGAGTTGTGGTGTTGGTGAAGAATACTGAAAATACCATGGACAGCCAGAAGAATGAACAAATCAGTCCTGGAAGAATTGCAGCTTTAATGCTCCTTAGAAGTGAGAATGGCCAGTGTTCATCACACCTATTTTGGTCATGTTGTCAGAAGGGACTATTTCCTGAAAAAGGAAATCATACTTGGTAAGATAGAGGGTCAGTGAAAAGGGGGAAACCATCAAAAAGATTGACACAGTGGCTACAATGATGAGCTCAAGTATAGCAAGGATTGTGAGCATAGTACAGGAACAGGTAGTGTTTTGTTCTGTTGTACATAGGATCATTATGAGTCAGAGTTGACTGTGTGGCACCTGACAACAACAATTTCCTTCTAGGAAGTCTGCCTTCATCTGGAAACTCCTTTGAAATTTGTCTACCATGGGTGATGGTGCAGGCATTTCAAATACCAGTGGTATAGCTTCCAGCATCATGCAACACACATCACAGCATGACAAACTGACAGACAAGTTGTAGATGAGCTTTGTAAAGCTGACATAAAAAAGTACCATAGGTTATTCTCTCATACTTCTGGTGACTAGAAGTCTGAATTCAGGGTGATGACAGGGCTGTATTTTCTCTGAAGGATCTAGAGGAAGATCCTTTGTCATCTCTTCTGGCTTCTGGGACCCCCGGTACTCCTGGGCTTGTGGTGGCATAACTATAAGCTCTGACTCCATCTTCACATGGCCATCTTCCCTCTGCAAATGTTTGTGTTTTATATATATATGTTTGACTCATAGAAACAGCTCTTTGGTTCCTGAGGTGATATAATTACAGAAATAGATTGCCCAATCTTCCTTTTGAGGACTGGCTGGTGGGTTTGCCACTGGCCTTCTGGTTAGCAGTCAAATGCTTTAGGCACTATGCCACCAGAGCTCCCAAAAATATAAATAATATAT
>NW_006921802.1:5250156-5251734 GCF_000298275.1 Orycteropus afer afer
GAACCTCCAGCCTTCTGGTTAGCAGTCAAATACCTTAGGCACTATGCCACCAGAGCTCATATATATATATATATAAACCAAACAAACCAAACTCACTGCCATCGAGTCAGACCTGACTCACAGAGACCCCTCCTTGGGTTTCCAAGCCAGTATCACTAGGAAGTAGATTTCCCAATCTTCCTTCCAAGGAGTATGTGTGTACATGTATATATATATGGGCCCCAATCATATTGGATTAGAAATCACCCTATTCCAGTTTGACTTCTGTTAACTAATTGTATCTGCATCACCTTATTTCCAAATTAAGTAACATTCACAGATATAACAAGTCAAGAGTTAAATATAACTTTCTGAGAGATATAATTCAACCTATAACATGTATGACTCATTGGTGCTTAGTGTATTCACAACATGGTGAGACCATCACCACTATATCATTCTGGGACAAGTCCATCATGCCAAAAGGAAGCCCCCTTTCCTGGCAATCATTAAGCTTTTCTGTGCTTCCTGTATCTACAAATTCATTTCTTTGGGAAACAAAAAACAATTTTGACAGAAAAATTTTTAATTAGTTCTCTTGAATTTTTGGTACTACTTTATCTTTAATTTTTAAAACCAGAATCAAAATATCTAGGACATAAAGAAAACAACTTTTCAGATATATATAGTCATATATTGTTTAGTAGTATGAAGATTAATTTCTTGGAGAAGCATAGTAAGAAACTTCACTTCTTGGGCTCAGTTTCCTGGGTTTCATTATTTCAATTATGTTTATTCATGCAACTAAAAAAAACATTCTTGACAAAATCATATTATTTTCTCATAGGAGCAAGCACATTAGACTAATTGCATTTTATATTTAAAATAAATAAAACTAAACATTGTTTAAATGTGAAAAAAAATCTTAAGAATTAAATGAAATAATTTTCTGGAAAACATTCAATATTAGATATTTTAACATAATTGCTCAATTTTGTGAAAAGGAATCAAATGCAAATTTGTTCTTAGTAATGTTGTTGTTGTTGTTGTTGTTATGTGCCGTGGAGTCGGCCCCGACTCATAGCGATCCCTCCTTGGGTTTCCAAAGCAATATCACTACAGAAGTAGGATTGCCCAACCTTCCTTCAGAGGAGTGTCTGGTGGGTTTGAACAGCCAGCCTTCTGCTTAACAGTCAAGTGCCTTAGGCACTACATTCAATAATATTCTCCTTTTGCCTCTCTGAAGGAAAAATGACCAAGACAGATGTAACAACCAGCCCAATGCGAATTACAACTATTGCAAGAGAGAAGGAAGTTTGACAAATACTAAAATTGACAGAAACTTTTCCATATGTATCAGTTGGGGTAGCTTATTTGCCAGAAGCAAGAATCATTGCAGCTACTTGGCAGGTTCTACCTAGGCTAGTCTCAATTAAACCCTGTCATAAAATCCAGCTGGCACTGTGTTGTTGTTGTTGTTGTTAAGTGCCGTCGAGTCGTTTCCAACTCATAGCGACCCCATGCACAGCAGAACGAAACACTGCCCAATCCCGCACCAGCCCCACAATCCCTGCTATACTCGAGCCCATCATCGCAGCC
>NW_006921802.1:5255800-5267479 GCF_000298275.1 Orycteropus afer afer
AAGACCTGGTCCCTCTCGGTAGGGTAACAAGGGAACGTGTTCAGTGCAGATCAGTGAGTAAGCACAAGCCCGCCTTGTTTCAGTGCCTTGTTTCAGTGGCACTGTGTAGTGTGAGAAAATAGCCCAGCTAAAGTACATTACTGAAAAGTCTTGAATTGCAAACAGAAGATTGTTGTTAAAAAATAAAAGCAGTGATGTGTTGTCACTTTAAGGAATAGTTTGGGACCAGAAGATGTAAAGTGATTAAATATTGGTCTGATGGGTCAAGGCCTCTTGATGAGCACATGAAGAGCCTGCATATTGACTTACTGATACATCAAAACACTGTATAAAATGTGTCAATTTAAACAGAATTTAACATTGTCAGAAGTTATAAGGCGATTTTATTTTTCCTAATTCACAATTAACTTACAATAGCAGTGAGTGATATTCAGAGCTGTTCGAGTTATTCAGTTGCAGAGCCAGAGGATTTGATGAGGTATACAATTTTTCCCTCAAGGATGAAAATGTAATTATGAAAACGTTCTGAACTGAGAAATAGTATTGTCAGCTGTTTCTAGGAAAGATAAAAGATCATTTAAAGGTAAAGAAATTATGGATAAAAAGAAATGCAAAATTAAGTTGAAACCACCAGTGTAGAGAGCACAAATTATAAACAAGAACCAAACATTAAAACATTTTATTATAATGAGGGAATATGTCTTTCATTATTCTAAAGGAAAAGCACTCAATTATTTAATTCATATCTTTGATTAGTTCACTCTGATGTATAGAGATGAGTAGATATTAGATATTAAACTTTCAGTGGTTCTGAATAAATAAGCCCTAAATGTGCTCTGGTTTGCCACACTTGAGAGTCTGAGACAGGCTCTATCCTACACTCAATAACCAAGGGCCATCTTTCCATGAATTCACGTAAACTGCAGAAGGTACTTAAGAGTTTTTTTTCTTAGATACCCCAAAGCTTAGTTCATTCTAAGTCCTCTCTCTAAAATGAGGATATTAATATCTGCCTTCACAGGATTGTTGTGGAGATCAAATAAAAAAGAATGAATAATGCATGTAAAAGAACTTTGTAAACTGCAGAGCTCTACACAGAAGGCATTACTAAGAAGTACCTTATAGTATTTATAAAGCCCCTTTCAAAGCACTCTCCACTTAAAATTCAATTCACAATCCTTAACTGAGGCCAGTGGTGGATCAGGAACTCCACTAGACACAGGGGATTTAAGACACAAAATCCCTGCCCTCAAGGAATTCACAGTGTAGATTCTGAAGGAAAAGGTAAACAACTGCTCTAATAATCTTATCTGTGCCTGAAGTAAATGTTGAAGATGCACAAAGATGAGAATGTTGTTACAAAGAAATTGACTCAATTAGAGGAATGAACAGATAACTTCTATTAGGACTCTGAACTTTTGCAGTCTTCCCTACATAATTAGCAGATAAAAACCAAAACTAACCACACTCACTGCCATCGAGTCAATTTCTGCTCATAGAGACCCTCTTTGGGTTTCCGAGAGGGTAAATCTTTACCTAAGTAGATTGCCCAGCCTTCCTTCCATGGAGTGGCCGGTGGGTTTCAACTGCCAACCTTCTGGTTAGCAATCAAATGCCTTAGGCATTATGCCACCAGAGCTCCTTACTTAGCAGAATAACTTGAAATTATATTATTTGATCTTGTTATAAATCCTCTGATGATAAAACAACACAATGCATTACCGTCTAGTCGGATAGTAGAGAAGATAATTTTTTTATTTTTTTACGTGAAGAACGTGAGACAAGCAATTTGATTCTAGTTAAATGACTTGTCCTTCATCCAATGATATAAACAATAACTAAATGGCAACAAAGGTCTTCGAACTCAACTATAATGTGTTCACCTTTATCTAATATAGTTTCTTTAGTGTTTACAGTAATGGAAATGGAGTATGTATCTTATGGAATATTAACCATTTTATATCAGACATATTTTGAGAGAAGAAATCATGATATTCAGAAAATCAAGTGTTTCCTAATGCTGGCATCACTAGGATTGGTGCCACCTAGTACAGTAACTTATGGTATTACCCTCCTCTCCTGTGGACCTCCTTCTATACTAGACCATACAGAATCCTTAGTAATATTTACTACAATTATAATCACAGAATAATATTTAATAAATATAGTTATAAATTCTTTAAATATAGCATTTCTTAAAGTATTTGAATCGTAACAATTTTTAAATGAAATGTGCTATTTCTTTTTTTCTATTTAATTTCTGTTGTGACATTTGAGTGAAAGTTTACAAAGCAAATCCATTTTCTAAACAGCAGTTCACACACATTTTTTTTTATGACATTGACAACAATTCCCCACATTGTACCAGCTCTCTTCCCACTTCCTCTCCATTGTTGTTACCTCTTCCCTGTGTCCTTCCCTCCCATGCACTCCCCCATCCCATCCACAGCTATCTCCCTTAGTAAACAGTGCCTTTCTGTTTTCCCAAGATTGATTTTGATTGCTCCAAGGAGTGCATCTACCTGATGTAAATGTTCACCCCATATACCTGTCTACTGTTTGACTAGAAGCCATGGGAGGGAGTTCAGTTGCAGACCTGAAGAGAAACTAGGCGACATAGTCTCAAGAGTTTCACCAGGCTTTATTAGACCACCAAACATAAGTTTTTTGTTTGTTTGTTTGTTTGTTTTAATGATTTTGAGTTTTGTTCCATGTTGTCTTCCCACTCTATCACCAATCCCCCTCCAAGTGGTTGACAGTGCTAGCCGGGCACCATCTAGTTCTTCTGGTCTCATGGTCATATATGCTGAGAATTTCATGATCTACCACTCTCTTGGACTAATTGTTCCCATGCATCTTTGGTTTTCTTCATCCTTCTTTGCTCTGGACAAGGAGAGACCCATCATTGCATATAGATGGCTGCTTGCAAGTTTTAAGACCCCAGTTGCTACTCACCAAAGTAGGATGTAGAACAATGTTTTTGTGTAATATGTCATGCCAATTGAGCTTGATGTCCCCTGAGATCATGATCCCAAGCCCACAGGTCCAACTCCTCGCTCCTTCTGGGTAATTGACTATGGCTAAGGAGCTACCACAAACTTGCCCCTTGTCAGCTCTACTCTACACCTGGACAACCTTACAACAACAAATTATTTTATAAAATCTTTCTACATTGCATAACAACCGTATAGTTAGAACATTATTAGTAACTGAACAGAAGCCTTTTTTGATTTTTGTTCTTCTTTTTCTTTAATTACTATTTCATTCCCAAAAAGGTTATTGACATAGGTTCACAAATGGTAATTACCACAATATTGTAGCTAAAACACCAGAAAATTTGACAAAATCAGTGACTATAAAAACAGTAGTAGCATATGCAGACAAAATCACATGATTGGACACATTTCTGTACTTGGGTAATAATCTTAGAAGGTTCAAAAAGTACATCAGCATAGAGTTCTAGCCTTGTACATACACTGATACATGTAAGCTGAGCTTGCAAAAAAAATTATGTTGTTATAACTAACTGCAGGGATATTTTTATAAAAAGTAATAAATTTCTGCTGAAAATGCCACAAAAATTTTATAGATACTCAATTTGGTGTCACCTCCTCTAAAAATGTCACCTGGTACGGTCCACACCGGTCCCCCCAACCCCCTCCCCCAGTGACACCATTGCTTCTCACCGCTGTACATTTAGAATTCAACCAAGACCAATGAAACAAAGTAAACAAGTCAGTGTGCATATGAATGGTTTACATTGATGGTCTATTTAGGCTCACACTCAATAGCTGTTCTGGGAGAAAAAATCTCCATTTGCATTCTATGGGAGTGTCAAATTAGCTGGTATTATATAACAGTGAGCACAGCTACTCTTGGGGAGTATAAACTCCTTTGCATGCTGTGTAGACCCTCTGAGTTTAACAGAGAAGAAATTTGTATTATTCTCTTCTTAATCACACTACATACATACAGTGCAGCAACAGCAATAACCCACACAGTAAGAGAGGTTCCAGCAACCACTCTGCTCCTTAGGCAGGATTTTCTTGAGCAATTTTGAAGGATCTTTCAGAGCTACTTTAGTGATAGTCTTCTGTCAAAAAGCAGAGGTCAGGGAGTCTCTTTATTGTGGGAGTGTGATCAAAGTTAAATGTACCACTTTTGAAGAAAAGTGGAGGTGGGAATCATGTCCATCTCACAACAAACTAAATTCAGAAAATAATCCCAAAGTCCAACAATAAAGGCATTAAATAAATTGTGCACTTTTACAAGACTGAATATTACGTAACTATTAAAATCATGTATTGATATTTCATTTCATGAGTCAGTGTTCATCATATAATTTTTAAAATCAGGCTACAAAATTGATATTAATTTATATAAATATGTATTTATTACACATGATTATAAGGAGCTCTGGTGGCACAGTGTCTAAGGTATTTGCCTGCTAACCAGAAGGTTGGTGGTTTAAACCTACCAGCTGCTCTGCAGAAAGAAGTTAAGGCAGACTACTTACTTAAAGAATTACTGCCTCAGAAACCCAATGAGGGTTGCTATGAGTCAGAATCGACTCAACAGCACTGAGTTTGGTTTTGGTTTTTTATGCATGATTATATATAATATGAAGGCTCTCTGGTGGCATAGTGCCTAAGGCATCTGACTGCTAACCAGAAGGTTGGCAGTTCAAACCCACCAACCACTCTATGGAAGGAAAACTGGCAATACACTTCCAAAAAGATTTACTGCCTCGGAAACCCAAAGGAGGTCGCTATGGTAAGAATTGAGTCAATGGAAGTGAGTGAGTACATATAATATGGTTATTACATATATTTTGTATTTATGTTATGTGTAAATCCAAAATGTCAAACTTAAACTCACTGTCATTGAGTCGATTCTGACTCATAGTGATCCTGTAAGACAGAGTAGAAATGCCCCTTAGGGTTTCCAAGGATGTAAATCTGTATGGAAGCAAACTGCCTCATCTTTCATCCCAGGAGTGGCTAGTAGGTTTGAACCACAGACCTTTTGGTTAGCAACCAAATGCTTTAACCACTGTGCCATCAGAGCTCCTCTGTTACATGTAAAGTATACCATATATTTAAATAATTATATTTAAATTGGCATTGATATTTATTATATAAGTGTAGAAAAATAGACTCAAACAATATACTAATGTTAACAATAAATTTTTAAAATGTGTTTCAGTATTTACTACAGTGAATATCTATGTTATATTAATAATAATAAGCTTGTAAAGAAAGAATGATTTCCTGGTTAAAATGAGAGTTAGAAATAAATATTGACCTCTGCTTTCTCTCAAATCTCCACAAAAATTAGTTTTGTTCTTTTTTTTTAGGCATTGTTCTGGTTACCTAGTGCCACTCTGACAAAAATATACCACAAAAGGTATGGCCTTAACAAACAGGAGGAGCTCTGGTAGCGTAGTGCCTAAAGGCACTTGACTGCTACCCAGAAGGCTGGTGGTTCAAACCCACCAGCCACTCCTCGGAAGGAAGATGGGGCAATATACTTCCGTAGTGATACTGCCTCGGAAACCCAAGGAGGGGTCACTATGAGTTGGGTCCGACTCGACAGCATATAACAACAACAACAACAACTAACAAACAGGAGTTTATTATCTTACAGTTTGGAGGCTTTAAGTCCAACTTCAAAGTGCCAGGCTCTAGGGGCTGGGTGAAAACCTCTCGGCCTTGGGCTTCATCTCTGCCTCCAGCTCCTGGCCCACTGAAGCTAGAGACTTTTCTTCACTCAGACAGCTGCTGGCTGGTGAGGCTGCCAAGCCCAAGGTTGACAAGTAAAAAGGCACAGTCCTGCTATTACAAAATCACACAACAGGCCATTAATTCAAGTCCATTGTAAGTCCCAGGATCGGCAGAGCATAACAGGCTGCTGAACAACAACACAGCTACATGCAGGGTTCAAGGTGCCATAAGCTAGAGACCATTCTCAAAGCTGCTTCTTATATATGGGAAGCAGACCATATACCCAAAGCAGCTACTCAGCTGCTTGTGGCAGATCCCACCATGGAGTTAATTGCCAGCCTCATCATCAGAAATTACCACTAGCTGCCCAGCCTCTCAACCAGGCCCAGCCAAGTTGACACACAAACATAACCACCACAGGCATAAACTAATAAGGAGACAATAAAAATAAAATATTGGAAGGTTTCAGAAAGCAAATGAATGAGTAATAATAGACTAAGTGGATCTGTGAATGCTAATATCAAAGCTGACAATGAGTAAAGCAAAGAGAAACATGTTTTGTGGTAGACAACTTGTAAAGGCTCAGAAATTGATAGCAGATGGTTGAAAACATGTTTATGAAGCAGGTAGACAACTTCCTCAGTCCAATCCTCACCCCCACACACAGACACCAACCATCCTTCCTGCCACTGCCACTGCCATCAAATGGATTCTGACATGCATTACCCTGTAGGAAAAAGTAGGACGGCCCCATAGGTTTTCCAAGGCTGTAAATCTTTACAGAAGTTGACTATGTCATCTTTCTCCTGTGGAACAGCTGGAGGGTTTAAATCACCAACATTTTGGTTAGCAGCCAAATGTTTTATCCACTGCACCACCAGAGCTCCTCCATCTATTCTGATGTTGTTATTGTTGTCATGTGCCATCAAGTCAGACCTGACTCACAGTGACCCCTCCTTGGGTTTCTGAGGCAGTATCACTACGGAAGTAGATTGCCCAACCTTCCTTCTGAGCAACTGTCTTTAATTCACCCTCTGAGAAAATTGAAGTTATATTTTCTGTAGAGGGTCTCTGTAGTGGAAAACACCAAGAAAAGGAAGTGAGCAATGTATAAGAAACGAGAGAAACAAATAAAAATCAACAAAATGTATATTAAGAATGTTTGGGCTTTAACTACGGGGAGGAATTGGGAAGAAAGCTTTTGTGGGGAATGGCGGTCAATGTTGTGAAGCAAAATGTGTATGAACTGCTGTATGGAAAATAAATTTGCTCTGCAAACTTTCACCCAAATCACAATAAAGAATTAAAAAAAGAAAAAAGGAAAGTTTGTGCTTTTCTCTCACTCACTGCCATTGAGTCGATTCCAACTCAGAGACCCTCATTGGATTTCCAAGCCTGTAAATCTTTACAGAAGCAGACTGCCTCACTTTTCTCTGCAGAGAGGCTGGTGGGTTCAAACCACCAATCTTTTGGTTAGCAGCCAAACACATTAACCACTACACCACCAGAGATCTTCTTTTCCTTAATGTTGGGAACCAAGCTTTTACCTTCCATGCAGAAATTTGAGTTATTCATATGAAATCAGAATGACTCAAGAGAAAAGGACATAAAAATCTTGACCTAGGGGGATCTCCAAAGAAATAAGCTAGCTCATTGAAACCATAATGAAGCCCAAGTTGACATAAAACTTGTGTCTAGTATTTCCACTCAATTTCTCAGGACTCATTCTTAAATATAAGCAGACAGCTAAGGATCACTGTGCTTGTGTAGGATTAAGCATGAGCAAACTCTGTAAACATTCTGAAATAGAATCAGCTTTCTGAAACGTAGGATGTAGAATACAATGGCAGAAGGAAATGGAAATTTGCAGAGATTGTATAGGCAAGTCACTGGAACTGGTAACTGTGGCAATGATATTGCTAAGGACAGAATGGATATTAAAAAGGCTTGAAGTTCAGGAAGAAGGTACAAGCTTTCCAAAAAGACTAGGAATAGTAAGAGCTGAATGAGTCATAAAGATATGGGTGCATGGACAATTTATTAGCACATAACAGAAAATACAATTTACAGTACCAAAAATAATAGAGTTTAATGTCTCATAAAGGAGCACAGCAGTTAAAGCACTCAGCTGCTCACCAAAAGGTCAGTAGTTCAAACTCACCAGCTGTTCAATAGGAGAAAAATGTGGCAGGCAGCTTCTACAAAAATTACAGGCCTGGGAACCCTATAAGGCAACTCTACTCTGAATATTCAGAATTCAGTTGTCAGCAATGCTTTTTTTATTTTTATTTTTTTTCATTTTCTCCTATAACAATGTAGACTGATTCAAATGCATCATAATGGTTTCAGGAACCCAGATCTTTTCTCTTCCTGTTGAGTTGGAATTATTGAGTGTCTTTTGTCCTCCTGACTTGTTAAAAGATGACTGTTTTTACCTCCAAATTCCAGGCAAAAAGAAGGGAAAAGGTAAAGGGAAAAAATAGTTGCAAGTGCAGTGTATCTTTCTTAAGAGCTCTTCTAGAAGTCCTACTCAGTGACCTTTTCTTGTATTTTATAAACCAAACCTATGTTATATGACCATATATAGCTGCAAGGGAAGCTAGAAACTGTAGAATTTTGAATTTATTTATTTGGAGCTGAACTCATTACTACTGTGAAAATATTAAGTTCTACTTTTAAAAAATAGGCAAGAAAGTATGCTGAGTAGAAAACTAGCAGAGTACATCACAGATAATAAAGAAATTGAGGCGTTTCAATAAGAGGCTTTAAATTCAATTCTAATTGGTAATATATTAAATGTGTACAATGAAGGAGACCTATAACTTAACACTCATCCTGGGTTCTTCTGTGGGTACAGGACAATGACCCTTGAAGAAGAGAACAAAATAAATGAAAGTTTTAGAAGACAGGAAAATGGAAAATGAGAAGCTATCTTCCTTCACTTTTGAGTAACTAGTTTCAGGTGCCCAAAATTTGTATAAAAGAAATTTTGCATTATACTATTGATTTTGTAGTTTGTGACAGTAAGTCAAAACATATTTTCTTTTACTTGATAAATCTAAGGAAATATATAGAAGCTTCCCAATAATCTATTCCAGAATCAATAAAAAGTAAAAGTTAAGTATAAAAACTGGCTTTCTGTTGCATAAATGTAATTTTGCCAGTTCAATGCATGTATTACTTGAAAAAATGTAGCTGCAAAACACTATTTTCTGCTTTGTATAGTTAAATTTTACAATTTAAAGTCAAGAGGGTGAGGCACATATAAATTGGTTTCTTCTTTTATTTCTCATGAAGTCACTATTTCTTATTCATTACCAACTGCTCTGATGACTATTACAATTTTTACTCCAAAAGGTGAATATAACAGGGTAAAAATGGTATAATTAAGAAAATTCTTCTCATTGCATTTCTCAGAGAATGCTAGAAGAATGAAAAATAGTTACATAAGTAGATATATTTCAAAATAAAGACCTTATTAAGAATAAGAACTCTTAAGTGTAAGTACTATATATTGACTGAATTAACATAATATTCATATTGAATATATTTTTAAAATAATAAATTAATAGAATGGAACATGTTTCTGCATTTATTAAAGAACAAAAGCTTTCTATCTACATGTAAATGTGTAACATGATCTGCCATTTGTTTGGATTATTAGTCAATTAATAAATATGACCCATGTCAAACAGTCATACTTGGACTAAGCCACTCAGCAGAATAACCTGGAAAATCTTTTAAATATACAGATTTCTTTACGCTGTCCCAGAGATTTGGATTCAATTGAGTGTAAGTTGGTTCTGGGAACCTGTACCTTTTTAAAGCTTTCCAGATTGTTATGATATATAGCCAGTAGAAAACTAAATACAGCTTTAACTATTGAAGCACTTAGTATGAGTAAAACACTGTGCTAAACATTTTGAAGGAGAGAACTCCTAGGCAGGAAGTTGGAGCCAGCTGATGGCTGAAACAGGTAGTGGGCAAGCCAAGAAGTGAGCAGAGTGGTTGGAAAAGCTAAGGGAGATGAATTTGTCTGTTTCTTGTACTGTGGTGGCTTACATGTTGCTGTGAGGCTGGAAGCAGTGCCAACAGGGTTACCCATGATGGATGGGTTTCAGTGGAGCTTCCAGGCTGAGACAGAGTTGGAAGAACTTCTAGACTGAGACAGACTCAGATGAAGGAATGCATAAAGATTGATATCATAGGCATTAGTGAGCTGAAATGGACAAGTTTTGGCCATTTCAAGTCAGAGAACCATATGATCTACTATGCTGGGAATGACAACTTGAAGAAGAATGGAGTGGCATTCATCATCACAATGTTTCAGATCTATCCTGAAGTAAAATGCTGTCAGTGATAGGGTAATATACATACACAGACAAGGAAGTCCAGTTAATACTACTATTATTCAAATCTAAGAACCAACCACCAAAGCCAAAGATGGAGAAATTGAAGATTCTTACCAACTTCTGCAGTCTGAAATTGACCAAACGTGCAATCAAGATGTGCTGATTTTCACTGGTGATTGGAATGCAAAAGTTGAAGAAAATACAAATATGAACAGAATGCAAAGGTTGGAAACAAAGAGGAATCAACAGTAGTTGGAGAATTTGGCTTTGGTGATATAAATAACACTGGCGATCACATAGTAGAATTTTGCAAGACCAACAACTTATTCATTGCAAATATCTTTTTTCAACAACATAAACAGTAGCTGTACACATGGACATCACTGGATGGAATACACAGGAATCTGATTGGCTACATCTGTGCCAAGAGGCAATGGAAAAGCTCAATATCTTCAACCAAAACAAGGCCTGAAGGTGATTGTAGAATAGACTCTCAACTGCTCATATGCAAGTTCACTGAAGTTGAAGACAATTAAAACAAGCCCATGAGAGCCAACATATGACCTTTATAATATCCCTCTGAAATTTAGAGACCATTTAAAGAATAGATTTGATGCATTGAACACCAATGACTGAAAACCAGAGGAATTGTGAGATAGCATCAAGAACATCATCCACGAAGAAAGTAAAAGTTCATGAAAAGGACAGGAAAGGAAGAAAAGAACAAAATGGATGTCAGAAGAGGCTCTGAAACTTGCCCTTGACTGAAAAATAGCTAAAGCAAATGGAAGAAATGACAAGATAAAAGAACTGAACAGAAGATTTCCAAGAGCAGCTCGAGAAGAGAAAGTCAAATATTATTATTAAGTGGACAAAGACATGGAGTTGGAAAGCCAAAAGCAAAGAACATGCTCGGCATTTCTCAAGCTGAAAGATCTGAGGAAAAAAATTAAGCCTCGAGTTGCAATGTTGAAAAATTCTATGGGCAATATATTGAATGATGAAAGAAACATCAATAGATGAAAGGAATACACAGAGTCACTATACAAAAAAGAACTAATCAATGTTCATGCATTTTAGGAGGTGGTATATGATCAAGAATCAATGGTATTGAAGGAAGAAGTTGAAGCTGCACTGAAGGAAGTAATGAGATAAAAGATTCCAGGAATTCACAGAATACCCATTGAGATGTTTCAACAAAAGGATGCCTCATTGAAGTCACTCACTCAGCTGTGCCAAGAGATTTGAAAGACAGCTACCTGGCCAACTGACTGAAAGAAATCTATATTTATACCCATTCCAAAGAAAGGTGATCCCACAGAATGTGTAAATAATTGAGCAATATCATTAATATCACATGCATGTAAAATCTTACCAAAGATAATTCAAAAATGGTTGCAGCAGTATATTGCCAGAGAACTTCCAGAAATGCAAGCTGGATTCAGAAGAGGATGTGGAATGAGGGATATCATTGCTGATGTCAGATGGATCTTGGCTCAAAGCAAAAATTAGCAGAAAGATGTTTACTTTTGTTTTACTGACTATACAAAAGCATTTGATTGTGTGGATCATAACCAATTTTGGATAACACTGACAAGAATAAG
>NW_006921802.1:5267644-5268247 GCF_000298275.1 Orycteropus afer afer
TGAGGATGACTTGAAGTACTTACTGATGAAGATTGAAGAATACAGTCTGCAGTATGGATTATACCTCAATATAAAGAAAACAAAAGTCCTCACAACTGAACCAATAAGCAGTGTCATCATAACTGGAGAAAAGATTGAAGTTGTCAAAGACTTCATATCACTTGGTTCTACAATCAAAACCAATGGAAGCAGCAGTCAAGATATCAGAAATTGTATAGCATTGGGCAAATCTGCTGCAAAAGACCTCTTTCAAATGCTGAAGAGCAAAGGTATCTCCTTGGAGACTAAGGTATGCCTGACCCAAACCGTGGTGTTATCAATTGCTTTATATGCATGTGAGAGCTAGACAATGAAGAAGGAAGACCAAAAAAGAGTCAATGCTTGTGTATTGTGATGATGGCAATGATTACTGAAACTATCATGGACTGCTAAAAGAATAACAAATCTGTCCTGGAAGAAATGCAGCTGGACTGCTCCTTGGAAGTGAGAATGGCCAAACTTCTTTGTCTAATCTACTTTGGTCATGTTGTCAGAAGGGACCATTCCCTGGAGAAGGATATAATGCTTGACAAAGTGGAGAGTCAACAATAACAACAACAACAA
>NW_006921802.1:5270822-5276643 GCF_000298275.1 Orycteropus afer afer
CTAAGGCACTTGACTGCTAACCAGGAGACTTGTGGCTCAAACCCACCAGCCACTCCTTGGAAGGAAGATAGGGCAATCTACTTCCGTAGTGATGCTGCCTTGGAAACCCAAGGAGGGGTCGCTATGAGTTGGGTCCGACTTCACGGCACATAACAACAACAACAGTGATATTGTTTCTAAGTGCCGTCGAGTCATCTTTGACTCATAGCGACCCTATGCACAGCACAACAAAACACTGCCAGGTCCCATGCCAGCTCCATGATTTCTGCTATACTTGAACCCATCACCGCAGCCACTGTGCCAATCCATCTTGTTGAGGGCCGTCCACCCTTTCATGGACCCTCCACCTTACCCGGCATGACATTCTTCTCCAGGGAATTGTCCCTTCTGATAGATAACATGAGCAAAGTAGGTGAGACAAAGTCTGGCCATTCTCACGTAAAAGAAGCATTCTGACTGCACTTCCTCCAGGACAGATTTGTTAGTTCTTTTAGCAGTCCACGGTACTTTCAGCATTCTTCACCAACACCACAACTGAAAAGCGTCAATTCTTCTTTGGTCTTCCTTATTCATTGTCCAGCTCTCACATGCATATGAGACAACTGAAATCATGGCTTGTGTCAGGTGCGCCCTAGTCATCAAAGAGACATCTTTGCTTTTCAACACTTGAAAGAGGTCCTTTGCAGCCAACTTGCCCAGTGCTATATGTCATCTGATGTCCTGACTGCTGCTTCCATTAGCATCAATTGTAGAATCAAGCAATGTGAAGACTTTGACAACTTCAATCTTTTCTCCATTTATTATGATGCTACTTATAGGTCCAGTTGTGAGGATTTTTGTTTTCTTTATATTCAGGTGTACCATACTGCAGACTGTATTCTTCAATCTTCCTCAGTAAGTGCTTCAAGTGATCCTCACTTTCAGCAAGCAAAGTTGTGGTGTCAGCATATTGCAGGTTGTTAATGAGCATTCCTCCAATTTTGATGCCACGTTCTTCATATTGTCCAGCTTGTCAGATCATTTGCTCAGTATATAGATTGAATATGTATGGTGAAAGGATATTACCCTGACACACTCCCTTCTTTATTTTAAACCATGTGTCCCCTTGTTCTGTTAGAACAACAGCTTCCTGGTTTATGTACAGGTTCCTCATGAGTATAATTAAGTGTTTTGGAATTCTCATTCTTCCCAATATTATTCACAATTTGTTATGACCACACAATCAAATGCTTTTGCATGGTCAATAAAACACAAGTAAATATCTTTCTGGTATTCTTTGCTTTCAGCTAAGATCCATCTGACATCCAAAATCATATCCCTTGTTCCACATCTTCTTCTGAATCCAACTTGTACCTCTGAAAGTTCTCTGTCAATATACTGTTGTAATCATTTTTAAATTATCTTCAGTAAGATAATTTATTTCTTGCATGAAATATTAATGCTATTGTTTGATAATGTCCATATTCTGTGGGATCCCTTCTCTCTGGAATCAGTACAAATATGGATCTCTTCCAGTCAGCTGGTCAGGTTGTTGTCTTCCAAATTTCTTGGCATAGATGAGTTAGTGCCTCCAGTGAGGTATCCATTTGCTGAAACATCTCAGCGGGTATTCTGTCAATTCCCAGAGCCTTGTTTTTTGCCAGTTCCTTCAGTGCAGCTTTGACTTCTTCCTCCAATACAATTGGTTCTAGATCATATGCCACTTCCTGAAATGGATGAAGATCGATCAGTTCTTTTTGGTACAGTGACTCTGTGTATTCCTGCCATCTTCTCTTGATGTTTCCTGCATCATTCAATATTTTGCCCATAGAATCTCTCAATATTGCAACTCGAGGCTTAAATTTTTTCTTCAGTTCTTTCAGTTTGAGAAATGCTGAGCGTGTTCTTCCCTTTTGGTTTTCAGACTCCAGGTCTTTGCACATTTCATTAGAGTAATTGGCTTTGTCTACTCGAGCTGCTCTCTGAAATCTTCTGTTCAGCTCTTTTATCTTGTCATTTCTCCCTTTTGCTTTGGCTACTCACCACTCAAGGTCAAGCTTAAGAGTCTGTTCTGTCATCCATGTTGGTGTTTTCTTCTTTAGTCATCTTTTTAAGGACCTCTTGCTCTCTTCATGGATGATGTTCTTGATTTCATCCCACAATTCCTCTGGTTTTCAGTCATTGGTGTTCAACTTACCAAATCTATTCTTTAGATGGTCTCTAAATTCAGGAGGGATATATTCAAGATCATATTTTGGCTTTCATGGGCTTGTTTTAATTGTCTTCAATTTCAAGTTGAACTTGCATATGAGCAGTTGATGGTCTGTTCCACAATCAGCTCCTGGCTTGGTTTTGGCTGAAGATATTGAGCTTCTCCATTGCCTCTTGCCACAGATGTAGTCAATCTGATTCCTTTGTGTTCCATCTGGTGAAGTGCACGTGTATAAACACCATTTGTGTTGTTGAAAAAAGGTATTAGCAATGAATAAGTTGCTGGTCTTGCAAAATTCTATCATGTGATCTCCAATATTATTTCTGTCACCAAGGCCAAATTTTCCAACTACTAGTGATTCTTCTTTGTTACCAACTTTTGCATTCCAGTCACCGTGATAATTAACACATCTTTATTGCATATTTGGTCAATTTCAGACTGCAGAAGTTGATAAAAATCTTCAATTTCCTCACCTTTTGCTTTGGTGGTTGGTGCTTAAATTTGAATAATAGTGGTATTAACTGGTCTTCCTTGTAGGCATATGGGTATTATCTTATCTCTGACAGCAATGTACTTCAGGATAGATCTTGAAATATCCTTTGTGGTGACGAATGCCACACCATTCCTCTTCAAACTGTCATTCCCAGCATAGTAGATCATATGGTTGTCTGATTCAAAATGGCCAAAATAAGTCAATTTCAGCTCACTAATGCCTAGGATATCAATCTTGATGTGTTCCCTTTAATTTTTGACAACTTCTAATTTTCCTAGATTCATGCTTTGTACATTCCATATCCGATTATTAATAGATGTTTGCAGCTGTTTCTCCTCAATATGAGTCATGCCACGTCAGCAAATGGAGCTCTCAAAAGCTTTGTTGTTGTTGTTGTTGTTATGTGCCGTCGAGTCGGCCCCGACTCATAGCGACCCCTCCTTGGGTTTCTGAGGCAGCTTTACTTTATCTATATCAGTAAGGTTGGTACTACTGTGATGATGCTGCTCTTTTCCAGTTGTATTTTTATCCCCTTCCAAACTAAGTGGCTTGTCCTTCTGCACTGTATCAGACAGCATTTCTCGGCTATTCATATGTTGTTGTTACATGCCATCGAGTCAGACCCAACTCATAGTGACCCCTCCTTGGGTTTCCAAGACAGTATCACTACAGAAGTAGATTGCCTAACCTTCCTTTTCCTAGTATTGTAACAGACAGTGTTTCTCTGCTATTCATAAGGTTTTCCCTGGACAATTCTTTGAGAAGTGGATGGCCTCTTCCTTCTTCCTAGTCTATCTCAGTTTGCAAACTGCATTGAAACCTGTGCACCATATGCAACCCTGCTGGCATTTGAAACACTGGTGGCACAGCCTCAACCCTCACAGCAACATGCCACCATAGTATGACAAACTGACAGACAAGTTTGTCTCCCTTAGCTGTTTGAAACCTCTCTACCCTCCCTTTACCTGGATCCCTGCCACTTGCTAGTCTGTCTTTGATGCCCTGGCTTTCCTTTCCTTTCCCCTCCACTTTTCCTGCTGTGTGGGGGTTGGAGCCTGGCTCCTTCCCCTTATCTGGATCCCTCTGCTGCTTGCTTGCTCTCTCCTGGGCTCCCTAGCTTTCCTTTCCTTTCCCTTCCACTTTTCCTGCCACTTGGGTGTAGTAGCGGTACAGGCTTGAAAACCCAAAGAAGGGTCGGATCCAACTCAACAGCAGTGTGTTTGAGACAGAGTACAATAAATTGAAGCCAGCAGGTGAAAGATCTTGTTCTCTGCAGTGAAGTATGTATAGTTTCCTTACACTCAAGCATTCATTTATCAACACTGTATGAGTACTTACACCTTCAATCACTTGCAGATATGGCAATGAACTAAATAACATCCCTGCTCTAGTGTGAAGAATCAGACAGAATTTTTAAAGTTTGAAAATGTCAAGTATCAGCAAACATATGAAACAACTAGAGTACTCATATATTTCTTAGTGAGAATTAAAATTGTGCAAATACTTTGGAACATTGGTTGGCAGTGTCTATGAAAGCTGATTTATACACCCCGTTGTTGAGTGCTGTTGAGCCAATTCCAAGTGTTGAGTCACTGCCTAGTCTTGCACTTTCCTCAAAATTGTAGCGTGTTTGAGCCCATTATTGCAACCACAGTGTCAGACCATTTCATTAAGGGTACTCTTCATTTTTGCCTCACTCTACTTTACCAAGCATAGTGTCCTTCTCCAGGAACTGACCCCTTCTGAGAACATGTCCAACATAAGAGAGACAAAGCCTCACTGTGTTGCTTCTAAGGATCATTCTGGAAGAAGATCATTGTCTTCCAAATAGATTTGTTCATTCTTCTGGCAGTCCATGGTATATTCCATATTATTTGCCAACACCATAATTCAAAGGCATCAATTCTTCTTCAGTCTTCTTTACTCATTATCCAGCTTTTGCATGCTTACGAAGCAACCGAAAATACCACAGGCTTGGGTCAGGCACATTTTAGTCTGCAAGGTAACACCTTTGCTTTTTAACACTTTACAGAAGTCTATTCTAGCACAATCGTCCATGGATGTTGATTGTGGATGCAAGTAAAATTAAATCCTTGAGAACTTTAATATTTTCTCCATTTATCATGATATTCATTATTTGTCCATTTGTGACTGTTTTTGTTTTCTTTATGCTAAAATGTGACTCATACCAAATGCTTTGATACCAAAATCTTTGATCTTCATTAGTCTTTTTCAATCTTCAATATTCTTCACTTTCAGCAAGCAAGAGTCTATCACTTTCATATTGCAGGTTGTTACCAAGTCTTCCTCCAATCCTGATGCTGCCTATACACCATAAACCAGGGCTTCAAACTAGTTCAAACCAGCTCAGACATAGCTGACAAATTAAAAGTGTAATGGACCTAATTTTGTAAAATGTGGATGTAGTGGAATGATAATTGGAACAGGAAGAAATATGGATTGAAGTTCTGAAATGGGAGATTCATAAAAGGCATTGTAAGCCCTTTCAGGAACCTGATGTAGAAATTGGATTATTGCTAGGACTTCGGAGTGCAACACACATTGAAATCCGTATTATTGGCCCAGTCTTTGAGTGGAGCAATGATGTTTCTGACTCTGCTGGTCAAAAGATTTGGTTGCTATGAAAAATGCACACCATCTTTGTTTTCTGAGAGGCAGATTAAGGGTCTTTCTAACAGGGCTTCAACCTGTTAGAAATTACAAACCTGTATTTTCTCATTCCAATTATCATTCAGTACACTACATTTTACAAATTTGGGTGCATTCTGGTTTTGCTTCATCAACCATTACTCAACCAGACAGAACTAATTCAAAGCCCTGACTATGTCTTACTAATTCTGTTTATATGCATATATCCAACAGAAGTAGACACATATGTGCACCAAAAGACATTTACAAGAATGTCCTATGTGTGGTAGTCTAAAACAGGTTATAATAAAAATGTGAATAAATAGTAACATGGGTAAATACAGTGAGACTTGTGAAAGCCAGAACTTGACAGAGCTGTCTTGTATTTCCAGGTCTCTCAAGTTTTTTACCTTTGTCTTGCCATTTTTCTGTCACTTGTTTTAGTGGAAAATGTTTGAATTTTTCTTCTTTAATTTTTTTTTTTAATT
>NW_006921802.1:5276743-5303453 GCF_000298275.1 Orycteropus afer afer
ATTTTCTTCTTTAACTTTACACATGTTCCAGCTTTCACAGGTTTTACCATAGTAAAATTAATTTAATATAGTAAAATTAAATTTTAAATTGGGGTTTAATTATGCAATGAGATAATATATAGCAATTAAATGAGCTACATAAAACAACATCATAAATCTCATAAATGTAATGTTGAGTGAAATATTCCAGACACAAAAATTATATACTATATGATCTTGTTTATATCTAGATGACACAAAGGCCAAATTAATCTATGGTGTTATAAGAACAGTTATTGAATTGGGGGAAGATGATAAGTAGATCAGTTTCTAGAAATCTTCTGTAATCTATTTCTTGATCTGATGACAATTTCATGAATATATTACTGAGCTATGCTCTTATAATCTTTGTGTGTTTCTACATTTTAAATTCAAATAAAACATTTACCTAAGCAAACTGTGTGGTGATAGTGCCATAAAGAAAAATAAAACCAGACAAGGCAGTTAAAGAGGGTCATGGTGGAGTGAGAGATATGATATTATATATTACAGAAGTCAGTAAGATTTTTCTCTAAAGACCAAATAGGAAATACTTTAGCCTTGGCAGTCCATACAACCTCTGTCATAACTACTCAACTCTGCTGTTATAAAGCAAAAGTCATCTAAGATAATTTGTAAATAAATGAGTGTAACCATGTTCCAAAAGTTTATAGAAACTGAAATTTGAAGTTCATATAACTTCTCTGTGCCCAAAACTCTTAATCTTTTTCTTTTTTTCCCAAACCATTTTACAATAGAAAAATCATTGTTTATCATACATAAACAGGCATGGATCATGATTCACAACCTAGATGTATAGGGTAGTCAGAGAAGGATGAGGTAACTTTGCACAGAGTTCTAAAAGAATAGAGAAAGCAAGCCACATGTTTATCTGAAAGAAAAACATTCTTTGGAAGTGAAATAGTAAGCATTAGGGTTCTGAAGTAGAAGCTTGCTTCATGTGTTCAAGGACCAGCCTTTGTGGCCAAAATGAAGTGAGCAAAAGGGAGAGAAGTGGGAGAGGAATTCAGAGCAATTGGTACATGTAGTTTTATACAGATATCTTTTACAAAAATATCTTTGGTAGTAAAAAGGATCATGGATTGAAGGGAAGAAATGTTGGAGTCAAGAACACAAGTCAAAAGCGATAAGAATCTTACAGAGAAGAGAAAACTAGGAACCTTGCTGGAGTGGAGGTCCTTATGTGATACAAAAGGTTACACTTGACAGTTAACCTAAAGGTTGGTGGTTCCACCTACCCAGAGGTGCCACAGAAGAAAGACCTGCCAATCTGTTTCCATAAAGATTATAGCCAAGAAAACCTTATGGAGCAGTTATACTCTGTGACACATGGGAGCATCACGTGATGGAATCAACTGGATGACAATTTGTTTGTTTGTTTTTTGGTGATAGAATGGATGGGATGAGGAAGCAGAGAGACACTTTTAAATGTCTAAACACATTGCTGTGATAAATATCAGAGTTTTTTGGGTGTTTTTTTTTTAATTTTAAGCATCATGAAAGGAGACTAAATAAAAGACTTTTCTCTTTTCTTTGCTTTCTTTCTTTCTTTTTAACCAGAAACTCCAAACCAAGCAGAGTAACCATGATGATTTTCTTCTGAAATCATATTTTCTAAGTAAAGGAGAACAGCGACCTTCACTGGAAGTCATTTGTAAATGTGACATGTATTCAGACTTAATGGTATACTTGTTCCTGGCTGAAAGATTACCTTAAAACTCCAACATGAAATGGCTCATGACACCTGACATTGTATTTGAAAGAAAGACTTGCCTATTGGGTTTTTCAACAGCAGTCAGCTTTTATTATCCAACCTCAGTTATCCAATGTCCATTCTCTTACTTACTGTTGCCCCTTGTACAACAGATATTAGATGTTGAATATGTCTTATGCAGCAAAGCTTTAAGGCATGGAAATAGACATCTATTCTTTATAATGCGGTGAAGAGTGAGGTGAAATGAAAGATGATTTCTAAACACTTTCATAAAATTTCTTGTTATTCTTTCATATTTTTTATGTAGAAGATTTATCTTGGGTAACATGCTATGCCCTTTGGATCCACAGACTTGAAACATTAAAATTTTAATAGCACAGACCATGTTATGTCAAGTATACTAAAGATGATCTTTTACACAATTTATTCTGTGGCTTTGCTTCATACATCAGTAAAAAGAAAAGATATTTCTAACAGTCATTGAGACAAGACAAATGAAAATTAAAAATAGTTGAATTTAAGTAAACAAAATTAATTAAACTTCCAATTCAGTTAGCACTTATTGAATGCCTGAAGCATGTCAGACACTGCCTAGACACTGAATTTATAGAAAAAGAATCAATTTCTATCCTGCAAGAACTCACCACCTAGGAAAGAAAGATATAAAAATAAATAGTTATAAGTGTTTGAAAATGGATTAGCACATAAATAATTATGAACATGCCAATTTATACATGAGTATCATTGACTGAATTATATATATTCCTTCAATATATTTGTCAACTTGGCTATACCACAATTTTCAGTGATTTGTCAGCTATGTAATGATGTAGTTAAGCAGTTAAGTAATGATGTAACGTAGCAGTTATGTAATGCTGTAATCATCCTCCATGATGTGATTATCCCTCATTTGTGATATATTGTAAATTCTGACTTCTATGTGTTAATGGGGAGCTCTGGTAGCATAGTCCCTAAGGCCCTTGACTGCTAACCAGAAGGCTGGAGGTTATGCCACTCCTGGGAAAGAAGGTTGGGCAATCTACTTCCATAGTGATGTTGTTGTTGTTGTTGTTACGAGCCATCGAGTCAGCCCTGACTCATAGCGACCCCTCCTTGAGTTTCCGAGGCAGTATCACTATGGAAGTAGGATTGCCCAACCTTCCTTCCGAGGAGTGGCTGATGGGTTTGAACCACCAACCATCTGGTGAGCAGTCAAGTGCCTTAGCCACTATGCTACCATAGTGATATCACCTGGGAAATGCAAGGAGAGGTCGCTGTGAGTCCAGTCAACTCCATGGCATATAACAACAACAGCATGTGTTGCTAAAGAGGGAAGATATGTTAATGAGGAATAGGTTACATTTTTTATGCTACTGAGTCAAGATTAGGATGGATTGCATCACCCTCATTTAAATCAACACCGTTACTCAGGTCACAGCTTTGGGAGACATAACCTTACAGACTCAGGGAAAGATTGATGCAAGACACACAGAGATCTTCAAGAAACATCTCTCATACAGTTGTTGAAAGGAGACAGGGACCTTCTCTGAGAGTCAACAAAGAAACAAAGTCTTCACCTAGAGTTGGCATTCTGAATTTAGACTTCTAGCTTCCTAAACTGTGACAAAGGGAAAGGGAAAGGGAGAGAGCAGGAGAGGCTGGGGACCACTGGAGCAGCAGGATATCCAGGTAAAAAGGGGCAGGAGGCAAGGCTAGGCCCCAAGTCCCCTAGTGCCAGGAAAGGGAGGGAACAGGAGAGGCCAGTGACCTCCAGAGTGGCAGGAGGAAAGGCTAGGCGAAAAGCCCTCTAGAGCCAAGAAAGGGAGAGAGCAGGAGAAGCCAGGGACCTTTGGAGCAGGAGAACATCCAGGTAAAAAGGAGTGGGAGGCAAGCTAGGCCCAAACCCCACTACATTCAAGAAAAGGAGGGAGCAGGAGAGGTTGGGGGCCTGGGGAGCAGCAGGATATCCAGGTAAAAAGGGGTGGGTGGAAAGTCTAGGCCCCAAGGCCCCTAGATCCAGGAAAGGGAGGAAGCAGGGGAGAATGGGGACCTCTGGAGCTGCAGGTTATCCAGGCAAAAGGGGCAGGAGGCAAGACCAGACCTCAAGCCCCTTAGAGCCAAGAAAGGGAGGGAGTAGGAGAGGACAGGGACCTGCAGAATGGCAGGATATCCAGGTAAAAAGGGGTGGGAGGCAAGGTGTTCTGGTTACCTAATGCCACTCTAACAAGAAGTGTACACAAATGGGATGACCTTAACAAACAGGAGTTTATTCTCTTACAGTTTGGAAGCGTTAAGTCCAAGTTCAAAGTGCCAGGCTCAAAGGGTTGGGTGAAAGCCCCTCAACCTTGGGGTCCAGCTCTGCCTCCTGCTCCCAGCCCACTGGAGCTAGAAGTGTTTCTTCACTCAGACAGTTGCTGGCTGCTGAGGCTGGAAGCCCCAAGGTTGACAAGTAAAAAGGGCACAGTCCCAATGTTACCAAACCACAGGGCAGGCCATTAACTTAAGTCCATTGTAAGTCCCAAGGTCAGCAGAGTATAGCAGGCTGCTGAGCAATGACATGGATACATACAGGGTCCAAGTGTGCCATAGGCTAGTGACCATTTCTAGGGCTTCTACTTATGTGCAGGAAGCAGACCACATTGAGTAGCAAAGCCAGCTACTCAGCTGCTTGTGGTAAATCCCACCATGGAGTTGATTGCCAGTCTCATCATGGGGAATACTATCACCAGCTGCCCCAGCCACTGAACCAGGCCTAGCCAAGTTGACACACAAACATAACTACCACACAAGTTTAGGCCACAAGTCTGCTAGAGCCAGGAAAGTAAGGGAGTGGCCAGGGACCACAAAGTGGCAGGTTCCAGGCAGGAATTAGGTAAGGGGAGAGCACAGAGTTTTCCAACAGCTAAGGGAGACAAACTTCTCTGTCAATTGGTCATCCTGTGGGTTTTGTACGTTGCTGTGAGGCTTGAGGCAGTGCCACTGGTGTTTCAGACCCAGCAGAGTTGCACATTGTGCACAGGTTTCAACACAGTTTACAGATTAAGACAGATTAGGAAGAAGGAGGAAGCCATCCACTTCTCAAAAATTGGCCAGGAAAAACCTTATGGGTAGCAGAGAAACACGGTCTGATACATTACTTGGCAACTTTATGAATAGATCAGAAACATTGTCTGACACAGTGCAGGAAGAGGAGACCCTTGCATTGGAAGGCATTCAAAACAGGACTGGGGAAGAGCTGCCTCATCAGGGTAGAACCAAACATAATGATATGAATAAAATAATTCTTTTAGGACCTCCATGTGCTGACATGGCACAACTCAAATTGAGGAGAAACAGCTGCAAACATCCATTAGTAATCAGAACATGGAATGAATGAAGTACGAATCTAGGGAAATTGTCAAAAATGAAATGGAACCCATAAAGATTGATATCCTAGGCATCAGTGAGCTGAAATGGACCAGTTTTGGCCATTTTAAATCAGACAAAAATATGATCTACTATACCAGGAATGAAATATTGAAGAGGAATGGTGTGGCATTCATCATCACAAAGGATGTTTCAAGATCTATCCTGAAGTACAATGCTGTCAGTGATAGGATAAAATCCATATGCCTACAAGGAAGACCAGTTAATATGACTATTATTCAAATTTATGCACCAACCACCAAAGCCAAGGATGAAGAAATTGAAGGTTTTTATCAACTTCTGCAGTCTGATATTGACCAAACGTGCAATAAAGATGTTAATTATTACTGGTGATTGGAATGCAAAAGTTGGAAACAAAGAAGAATCACCAGTAGTTGGAAAATTTGACCTTGGTGACAGAAATAATGCTGGAGATCACATGATAGAGTTTTGCAAGACCAATGAATTATTCATTGCAAATATCATTTTTCAAGAACACAATTGGTGGCTATACATGTGGCCTTCACTAGATAAATATACAGGAATCAGACTGACTACATCTGTGGCAAGAGGCAACGGAAAAGTTCAATATCTTCAGCTAAAACCAGGCCAGGAGCTGATTGTGGAACAGACCACAACTGCTCATATGCAAGTTCAAGGTGAAGTTGAAGACAATTAAAACAAGCCCATGAGAGCCAAAATATGACCTTGAATATATCCTTCCTGAATTTAGAGATCATCTAAAGAATAGATTTGATGCATTGAACACCAACGACCAAAGACCAGAAGAATTGTGGGAGGATATCAAGAACATTACCCATGAAGAAAGCAAGAGATCAATGGAAAGACAAGAAAAGAAGAGAAGACCAAAATGAATGACAAAAATGACTCTGAAACTTGCCCTTGAGCAGAGAATAGCTAAAGCAAATGGAAGAAATGATGAGATAAAAGAGTTGAACAGAAGATTTCAAAGAGCAGCTTGAGCAGACAAAGCCAATTACTATAATGAAGAGTGAAAATACCTGGAATTAGAAAAGCAAAAGGGAGAACACACTTGCCATTTCTTAAGCTGAAAGAATTAAGGAAAAAAATTAAGCATCTAGTCGCAATATTGAAAGATTCTATGAGCAAAATATTGAATGTTGCAGGAAGCATCAAAAGAAGATGCAAGGAATACACAGAATCACTGTACCAAAAAGAATTGGTAGATCTTCATCCATTTCATGGAGTGGCATATGTTCAAGAGCCAATGGTATTGAAAGAAGAAGTTGAAGCTGTACTGAAAGAATTGATGAATAACAAGGCTTCAGGAATTGACAGAATACCCATTAAGATGTTTCCACAAACAGATGCCCAGCTGAAGACATTCATTTGGTTATGGCAAGAGATTTGGAAGACAGCTACCTGGCCAACTGACTGGAAGAGATCCATATTTGTACCCATTCCAAAGAAAGGTGATCCTACAGAAGGTGGAAATTATCAAATAATGTCATTAATATTGCAGCATGCCAGTAAAATCTTACTGAAGATAATTCAAAAATGGTTGCAGCAGTATATTGACAGAGAACTTCCAGAGGTGCAAGCTGGATTCAGAAGAGGACATGGAATGAGGGATATCGTTGCTGATGTCAGATGGATCTTGGCTCAAAGCGAAAAATACCAGAAAGTTGTTTACTTGCATTTTTAACTAGGCAAAAGCATTTGATTGTGTGGATCATAACAAATTGTGGATAACATTGAGAAGAATGGGAATTCCAGAACACTTAATTGTACTCATGAGAAACCTGCACATAGACCAGAAAGCTGTCATTCGAACAGAACCAGGAGACAGTGCATGGTTTAAAATCAAGAAGGGAGTGTGTCAGGGTTGTGCCCTTTCACCATACTTATTCAATCTGTATGCTGAGCAAATAATCCAAGAAGCTGGACTATATGAAGAAGAACATGGCAGGAAGAATCCTCAACAACCTGCGATACACTAACAACACAAGTTTACTTGCTGAAAGTGAAGATGACTTAAAGTACTTACTGATGAAGGTTGAAGAATACAGTCTGCAGTATGGATTACATCTCAATATAAAGAAAACAAAATCCTCACAACTGGTGCTATAAGCAACATTACAGTAAGTGGAGAATGGTTGAAATTGTCAGAGACTTCATATTACTTGGTTCTACAATTGACGTCAATGGAAGCAGCGGTCAGAACATCAGATGATGTATAGCACTGGACAAGTCGACTTCAAAGGACCTCTTACAAGTACTGAAGAGCAAAGATGTCTCCTTGAGGACTAAGATGCACCCGACACAAGCTGTGGTATTTTCAATTGCCTCATATGCATGTGAAAGCTGGACAATGAATAAGGATGACCAAAGAAGAATTGATGCTTCTGAGCTATGGTGTTGGCAAAGAATGCTGAAAGTACCATGGACTAATAAAAGAGCTAAAGGTTCTGTCCTGGAGGAAGTGCAGCCAGAATGCTTCTTGGAGGTGCGAATGGCCAGACTTCATCTCATATACTTTGGTTATGTTGTCAGTAAGGACCATTCCCTGGAGAAGAATGTTATGCTTGGTAAGGTGGAGGGTCAATGAAAGAGGGGAAGGCCCTCAATGAGATGGATTGACACAGTGCCAGTGGCGATGGGCTCAAGTATAGCAAGGATCATGGAGCTGGCTCAGGACAGGGCGATGTTTTGTTCTGCTGTGCATAAGGTTGTTATGAGTCAGAGATGACTTGATGGCACCTAACAATGACAACAGCAAACTGTGAGAAAATAAATTTCAGTTTACTCCACTTGTGGTATTTTTGCTATAGCATCACAAGATAACTGAGATAGAAATTGAAATCAAAAGAGTGGGGTACTGCTTTAACAGGTACCTAAAATGTGGAAGTGGTTTTGTTGAATAACGGGGAGAGACTAGAAGAGTTTTAAGTTGCCTAATAGTAAAAGAGAGAGAGATTGGAGGAAGACTCATTAACAACCTGCAATACACAGATGACAAAACTTTGTTTGCTCAAAGTGAGGATGACTTGAAGCACTTACTGATGAAGATTAAAAACTACAGTCTGAAGTTTGGATTACACACCTCAATATAAAGAAAATAAAAATCCTCACAACTGGTCCAATGAACAGCTTCATGATAAATGGAGAAAAGATTGAAATTGTCAAGGACTTCATATTACTTGTTTCTACAATCAACACTGATTGAAGCAGCAGTCAAGATATCAGACGATGTATTGCATTGGGTAAATCTGCTGCAAAAGATCTCTTTCAAGTACTAAAGAGCAAAGATGTCTCCTTGAAGACTAAGGTGTGCCTGATCCAAGCCATGATACTTTCAATAGCCTCTTATGCGTGTGAGAGCTGGACAACGAATAAGGAAGACAAAAGAGTTGATGCTTTTAAGTTGTGGTGTTTGTGAAGAATGCTGAGTACCATGGTCTACTAAAAGGACTAACAAATGTCCTGGAAGAAGTGCCACCAGAATGCTCCTTGGAAGTGAGAATGGCCAGACTCGTCTCACATACTTTGGTCATGTTGTCAGAAGGAACCACTCCCTGGAGAAAGCTATCATGCTTGGTAAAGTAGAGGGTCAACAAAGAAGGAGGAAGGCCCTCAACAAGATGGATTGACACAATAGCTACAATGATGGGCTAAGTATAACAAGGATCATGAGGCTGGCATAGGATCAGACTGTGTTTCTTTCTGCTGTGCATATGGTCACTATGAATAGGAGATGACTTGACAGCACCTAACAACAACAATAGTAAAAGCCGAAAGCTCTGTGATGTAGTGCCTAAGGCATTTGACTGCTTACCAGAAGGCTGGTGGTTCAAACCCACCAGCCACTCCTTGGAAAGAAGATTGGGCAATCTACTTTCATAGAGATACCACCTGAGAAACCCAAGGAGGAGTTGCTATGAGTCAGATCCAACTCGATGGCAGTGAGTTTGGTTTGGAATAGCAAAAGCCTAGATGGCCTTGAAGAGACTGTTGGTGGAATTATAGACATCAAAGACAATTTTGGTGAGGGCTCAAAAGGAAGTAATTACAGAACAGTAACACCAGACACAGAGAAATGGTGGCAACAGAATCAGGAGACCAATGTGAGATGTTATGGGAGTCAACTAAGAAGCAAGAGAGCCAAGTGCCTTCAAGCCAAGGTTTAATGGGAGAGTGAAGTGCCTCTGGGCATTTATCTGTAAAGCTAAAGGGCCTTTTGACACTTGTCTGAGCAAGGCAGAGGCTGGTCAAGCTCAAGAGGCCCAAGGGACTGAAAGTCCAAGGAACCAGAAAACAGAAGCTGAAGGGACAAGGAACACAAGAAATAGAACTACCTGAGTCTCAAAGGTAAGGGCCACAGTCCCTGGGTTGGAACTACAGTCTCTTAGGTTTCAAAGAGTAAGATCTTCATCAACTTGATTGCAGAGTGTGAGGTTGCCATTCACAAGTACCAGGGGTATGGGGCCAAATATTCTGCCCAAAGCTGAGGTGGCAAGCTGCCAGACCAAAGGGACAAAAGAACAGGGCCCGTTGGGGCCAAGGAGTGGGGTTGCCACTCAGATAGACTAGGAGAATGCTCCCAAAACCAAGGGAGCAGAGTTGCCTTTCCAGTGGGCCTGAAAATTGGAGATGCAGTCCACAGCTGAGGGCCATCTGGAGTCCAGAGAACATGGCCAACACCCAGACCTGGAGGGCAGAGCCATTGCCTACATAGTCTCAGAGAACAGAAGATCATTTTTAAGGCTTGAGAGTTAACGTAAATAGCTCTGCTGAGTTTGTTACTTCCTTGGTGTCCATTATTCCTCCTTTCCCTCCAATTTCTCTGATTTGTAATAGAAATATCTACCTTGTCCCTGCTTCATCACTGTACTTTAGAAGCAGATGTTATATTTTAGATTTGAAAAGTTCACGATGAAAAGGAATTTTTCCCCCAAGATGGAATTTGGACTTAGAGTCAATTTCAGAGTTGTGGTATGACATTTTGGAATGAATGTGTTTTGCATGTGGCAAGGACACAAATTTTGGGAGGCCAAAGGGTGGAATATCATGGATTGAATTTTGTCACCCCAACTTATGCATAACCCTAGCTGAGCCATGATTTTCTATGGTTTGGAAGTTATGTAATGAATTAATTTGCCAGGCATGTAATGATGCAGCTTGACAACTAGGTAATGTTGTAATTTGGCAGTTAAATGTAATCATCTCCCATGATGTGATCAATGTAATTGTCCTTTTTTTGTAATATGTTGTAAATGCTGACCTCTATGTGTTAATGAAAAAGGATCTCTGATGATGCAGTGCCTCAGGCATTTGACTGCTAACCTGAAGATTAGTGGTTCAAACCCACCAACTACTGCATGGAAAGAAGATGAGGCAATATGCTTCCATAAAGATTTATCACCTTGGAAACCCAATGAGGGTCTCCATGAGTTGGAATCAACTCAATGGCAGTGGATATGTTTTTTTCCCCCTTTGGTTATGTGTTAATTAATTATTCATTGAACATACTTTTTCTCAATAACATAAAAGGCAATTGTACATCTGAACCTCACTAAAGGGTATATACAAGGATCAAGTTGACTTTATCTGTAAAGGGATGATGAATAACCTCAATATCATCAGTCAGAGCAAGGTCAAAGGGTGACTATAAAACAGATCATACTCATTCACAGTTCAAGATGAAGCTGAAAAAAATTAAAATAAGTCTATGAAAACCAAAGCACAATCTTGAGTATATCCTGGCTGATTTAAAGACTATATCAAGAATAGATTTGACACATCAAACACTAATGGCTTAAGACCAAATGAGTTGTGGAGTGATAGCAAGGACTTCATACATGAAAAAGGCAAAAATGTCATTAAAAAGACAGGAAAGAAAGAACAAAACGGATGTCAGAAGAGGCTCTGAAACTTGTTATTGAACAAAGAGTATCTAAAGTGAATGGAAGAAATGATGAATTAAAAGGGTATAACAGAGAAGACTTCAAAGGGCAGTTTGAGAAGACAAAGTAAAGTATTATAAAGAAATGTGAAAAGACATAGTTACAAACCAAAATGAGTGAACAAGCTCAGCATTTTTCAAGCTGAAAGAACTGAAGAAAATATTCAGGCCTTGAGCTATAATACTGAAGGATTCTAGGGGCAAAATATTGAACCAAGTTGGAAGCATCAAAAGAAGATGGAAGGAGGTAGAGAAGAGACTAACAAACTCTGCCCAATCGCTCTACAGCAGAGACCAGGAATAAGTGATAGAAAAACATACAAATAATGTTCCTGGAAATCTGAGCATCAGGTGAGATGATTAAGAATTAGATTGAACATTGATTGGAAAGGGAAACACAGCTAGATTAGTGACTAGGTAGAAAGAAGAAGCTGGGACTGGCTGAAGCATGGCCATTTTTAATAGAGCCATCAAAAATTGATGGTGGGGAGGTACTTCATAGAATCCTTATGGTAGTAACAATAATGTAGACAGTAATGGAAACAGATAGGGAAGAATTCAAGCCACAGACCCAGTGACAAGAGGAGCCCTGTCCTCAACTCTAATCCCTGGACAGCTCAACTCCTGTTGTTGTTGTTATATGCTATCGAGTCGGCCCCGACTCATAGCGACCCCTCCTTGGGTTTCTGAGGCAGTGTCACTATGGAAGTAGGATAGCCCAACCTTCCTTCTGAGGAGTGGCTGCTGGGTATGAACCACCAGCCTTCTGGTTAGCAGTCAAATGTCTTAGGCACTATGTTACCAGAGCTCCTAGCAGAGTGAATTAGGGGCTAAAGCTCACCAGCTGGGTGCCTAAGGGGCTGAGAGAAACTTTTCACACTGAACACAAGAGGCACACCTCTGCATCTTCCTCTGTCAGGGGGGTTAACTTGCCCTAGACACTTCTCACCTTTCCGAATGGAAAGGTGTTTGTCAGCATGGTTAAAAAAGAAAGCATCAGGGTGACATTTCACTAGACTCTGGGCTAGATAAATACTGCTTGTGACCAGAAGGGTGCCAGACCCACGCCAGTGAATCATAACTGGTGAGCCACACTCTCTACTCCAAAAAGTACAGATTCCCTGAAAATAGGCGCAAAACTTGGCAAACTGGTGGCCAAGGATGTCCAGGAGCCACCTGAACCAACTCATTTCAAACAGACCCAGGCATTTCAGCTCCCCCTTCCTGTGCATATGTTACTGACTGATCTTTCTGACACTGGGCATAAGAGGCACACACCTGCAGCCTTCTCTATTTGAGATGCCTACTCATGCCAGGCTCCTGTCATATCCATGGACAACCACCCTGGAGGATTAGTGTTTTCTGCTACATCTACCTGCTTCCATGGCTGCTGGCTAACTATAAATCTCTCCTCTTCAGTTTCCTTATTTACTCCTTTCCCTTTTCCCTGATTTTTCTCCCTTTGTACCTGTTCTCTCCCTCTTTGCTTTCTTCCATTTTTGCCAATCTTTCAGTGCAACCATTTCCCTATTTTTCTTTTTCCTATTTTTTTTATCTTTTCTTTTCATTATATCTTGTTTTCTTTTCCTTCTGTTCTTCTCCTTTTTGTTTTTCTCTCTTTTTAATAATTACCCCATCCAAGAGAAGAACATTAACTCTCAATTATTCAGCCATATCTAGTGCACATATCAACTCACCCAACTGAAGAGCACTACTATCTGCTCCTACACCAGTACATCAATGACAGATGATGAACCACACATGCTCATCTTAACTGAAGCTCCTCTTCATGACAAACAGAGACACATACTCACATTCCAACCAGTTATTTCACCAATCCAAGAGACAGCTTGGTAGTGCCCCAGTGCTGCTAAGCTAAGAACGAAAGAATCACACTTGCCCCACTCATCTCAATATATTGAAACAATTAAAAAAAAAAAAAAAGGGATAAACAAACCCACACACAATAACTTAAAAAACAAACAATAACTTAGAAATAATTTGGAGACAACAAACAATTTCAAATCAAAGAAAGAAACAGGACAAGATAGCAGAAGAAAGTGACCAAAATA
The DNA here is from genome assembly GCF_000298275.1 of Orycteropus afer afer. Taxonomy (NCBI): domain Eukaryota; kingdom Metazoa; phylum Chordata; class Mammalia; order Tubulidentata; family Orycteropodidae; genus Orycteropus; species Orycteropus afer. Next base: position 5,289,918 of record NW_006921802.1, read on the forward strand.
AAGAACTAGGAAATCTCCCAGAGGAAAAACAAGTAAAAGAACTACTTGGTAAGTTGCCTAAGGTACTTGACTGCTAACCAGAAGGCTGGCAGTTCAAACCCACCAGTCACTCCTCAGAAGGAAAGTTGGGCAATCTACTTCCATAATGAAACTGCCTCAGAAACCTAGGAGGGGTCTCTATGAGTCAGGTCTGACTCAGTAGCAAACAACAATAATATACATACATACACACACACACACACACACACACACACGTGTGTGTGTGTGTGTGTATGAATGTATGGTATTGTTAAGTAACTTTGAGTCATCTCTGACGCATAGTGACCCTATTTACAGCAGAATGAAACACTATCCAGTCCTGTGCCAGTCACATGATCCTTGCTATAACTGAGCCCATCATTGTAGCCACTGTGCCAATCCATCTTGTTGAGGCCCTTGCCCTTTTTCATTTACTCTCCACTTTACCAAGCATGATGTCATTCTCCAGGGAATAGTCCTTCTGACAACATGACCAAAGTAAGTCAGACAAAATCTGTCCATGTTTGCTTCCAAGGGGCATTCTGGCTGCACTTCCTCCAGGACAGATTTGTTAGTTCTTTTAGCAGTCCATGGTACTTTCAGTATTCTTCACCAACACCACAGCTCAAAAGCATCAACTTTTCTTTGATCTTCCCTATTCATTGTCAAAAATCCCATGGCTTTGTTTAGGTGCTCTTCTGGTTACCTAGTGCTACTCTGACAGGAATATACCACAAATGGGATGGCTTTAACAAACAGGAGTTTATTCTTACAATTTGGAGGCTTTAAGTCAGGGTTCAAAATGCCAGACTCTAGGGTTTAGGTGAAAGCCCCTCAGCCTCGGGCTTCAGCTCTGCCTCCTGCTTCCAGCCCATTGGAACAGAGCCCATTCCATTTCTTTACTCCAACAGCCACTGGCTGCTGAGACTGACAAGCCCAAGGTTGCAAGTAAAAAGGCACAGTCCCAATATTACCAAACCATACCACAGGCCATTAATTTAAGTCCATTGGATGTGCCAAGGTTGGCTGAGCATGGCAGGCTGCTGCACAATGACACAGCTACATGCAGGATTCAAGCATGCCATATATACAGGAAACAGACCACATCCCTAAGGCAGCTACTCAACTGCTCACAGTAGATTCCACCATGGTGTTGATTACCAGTCTCATCATGGGAAATACTACATCCAGCTTCCCAGCCATTCAACCAGTCCCAGACAAGTTGACACACAAACTTAACTACCACAGGAGCACCTTAGTCTTCAAGGAGACATCTTTGTTCTTCAGCATCTGAAAAAGGTCTTTTGTGGTGGATTTGCCCAATGTTATACATCGTCTGATATCTTGACTGCTGCATCCATTGGTGTTAATTGTAGAACAAACACAAAGTCTTTGACGACTTCAATCTTTTCTTCATTTATTATGATGTGGCTTAATGGTCTGGTTGTGAGGATTTTTGTTTTCTTTTTGTTGAGATTCTTTATGTTGACCCACTGGCGTTGAGTCAGACCCAACTCATAGTGACCCCTCCTTGGGTTTCCAAGATTGTATCACTACAGAAGTAGATTCCCCAACCTTTCTTACGAGAGTTTCTGGTGGGTTTGAACCACCAGCCTTCTGGTTAGCAGTCAAATGCCTTAGGCACTATGCCACCAGAGCTCCCAATATATATATTCTTTGAAGAGCTCAAGGAAATCATAAACAGAAGCAAGGAAAACACACACACACAAAAAAAAAAATCCCTAAAGAATTCAGGAAAATCTTAGAAGAACAAAATGACAAAATAAAGAGACAATTAGAAATCACAGAAAAACAGCAATCAACTATCCAGAAGATGAACACTAAAATTATGGAGATAGATAACACTTTGGAAGGACAAAAGAGTAGACTTGAAATGTCTGAAGAATGCATATCCCAGCTAGAAAACAAATTCCTTGATTGTATAATGAAAAATCAGAAAAAATAATGAAGAGATATGAAGAAAACTTAAGAGTCATAGGGGATGATATCAACAGAAAAACATGTACCTGATTGGAATTCTAGAACAAAAGGAAGCTAGATAAATAAATAAGACACTGAGAAAACTATGGAAGACTTACTAGCAGAAAACTTCCCCAATGTCATGGAAGACAAAAAGATATCCATCCAAGAAGTTCAATGAACCCCATCCAGGATAGACCTGAAGAGCAAGTCACCAAAACTGATCATAATAAAACTTCCCAAAACTAAAGAAAAGGAAAGAATTTTGAGGTCAGTTTGGGAAAAATGAAATGTTACCTACAAAGGGCAACCAATAAGACTAAGTGCTGATTTCTCAGCACAAACCATACAGGCAAGAAGGCAATAGGATGATATATACAGAATCATGAAAGAATAAAAACTGCCAACTAAAACTTTTATATCCAGCAAAATTCTCCTTCAAATATAATGATGAAATTAGGATCTTCCCAGACAAGCAGAAATTAAGGAAATGTGTAAAAAACAGACCAACCTTACAAGAAATGTTAAAAGAGTCCTTCCAATAGAAAATCAACAACAGAAGACAATAATAACCTAAGAATAAAACACACGACAACAGAAACCAAGCCAAAAAAAGAACTCTCAAAACTAAAATAAGCTTATACAATGGGAAATAGAGAACCAGAGGCATCTATCTGTAAATGACAAGAACTAAATAGCAAAAGCAGAGAATAAATGATTTAATTGCAGAAGTTTGAAATGGAGACAAATTGAGAAACTCAATATAGAACAGACAGTTCCAAACTTAGAAAAATAAAAATTTACCACAAGGTAATCACAAAGAAAATGAATAATCCTTCTAACTAAAATAAAAAAGGATAAAATCAAAAGGACTTAAACCTACTGCCATCAAATTGATTCTTAGTCATGGAGACCTTCATTGGATTTCTAATGTTGTAAATATTTATGGGGAAAGTGAAGACAGAGGGGATGAGAGAGCAGAGAAGCACCCAGGATTCCAGGTAAGGGGAGGGACCCAGGCTCCACCCCTACCAGCCAGGAAAGCAGGGGAAAGAGAAGGCAGATGGAATGACAGAGAAGAGGAGCATGCAGGGATCAGGTAAGGGGAGGGACCCAGGGCCCACCCCCACCAGCCAGGAAAGTAGGGGAAAGAGAATCCAGGGGGAATACAGGGCAGAGTAGCACCAAGGATCCAGGTAAGGATAGGGTGAAGAGGTTTCCAAACAGCTAAGTGAAACAAACTTGTCTGTCAGTTTGTCATACTATTGGGGCTTGCATGTTGCTGTGAGGCTTGAGGCTGTGCCACTGGTGCTTCAAATGCTGGAAGGGTAGCGCATGGTGCACAGGTTTCAATGCAGCTTACAGAGTGAGACAGACTAGAAAGAAGGAAGAGGCTGTCTACTTCTCAAAGAATTGACCAGGGGAAACCTTAGGAATAGCAGTACATTACTGCAAGACTTTATGAATAACCCAGAAACATTATCCTATACAGTGCAGGAGGAGGAACCCTTTAGTCAGAAGTCTTTCAAAATAAAATTAGCAAAGAGCTGCATCATCAGAGTAGCACTAATCTTACTCATATGAATAAAGTAAAGCTTTCAAGACTTCCATTTGCTGATGTGGCATGACTCAAATTGAAGAGAAAGAGCTGGAAACATCCATTAATAATAGGAATACAGAATATATGAAATATGAATCTAGGAAAATTGGAAGTTTTCAAAAATGAAATGGAACACAAGAAGATTGATATTCTAGGCATTAGTGAGCTGAAATGGACTGGTTTTGGTCACTTTGAATCAGACGACGATATGTTCTACTCTGCCAGGAGTGTCAATTTGAAGAAGAATGGTGGGTTATTCATCATCACAAAGGATGTTTCAATACAATGCTGTCAGTGATAGGATAATATCCATACACCTACAAGGAAGACCAGTTAATATGACTATTATTCAAATTTAATAATAGCCAAATCCAAGGATGAAGAATTTGAAGGTTTTTATCAACTTCTACAGTCTGATATTGACCAAATGTGCAATCAAGATGTAAATTATTACTGGTGATTGGAATGCAAAAGTTCGAAACAAAGAAGAATCACCAGTAGTTGGAAAATTTGACCTTGGTGAGAGAAATAATTCTGGAGATCACTTGACAGAATTTTGCAAGACCAATGAATTATTCTTTGCAAATACCTTTCTTCAACAACACAAACGGTGGCTACACACATGGACTTCACCAGGTGGAACATACGGTAATCCAATTGACTACATTTGTGGCAAGAGGCAATGGAAAAGCTCAATATCTTCCACCAAAACCAGGCCAGAAGCTTATTGAGGAACAGACCATCAACTGCTCATATCCAAGGTCAACTTGAAGCTGAAGACCATTAAAACAAGTCCACAAGAGCCAAAATATGATCTTGAATATATCCCTCTTGAATTTAGAAACCATTGACAGAATATATTTGATGCATTGAACATCAATGACTGAAAACCAGATTTGTGGGGTGACATCAAGAACATCGTCCATGAAGAGAGCAAGATGTCATTAAAAAGATGAGTAAAGAAGAAAACACCAATATGGATGTCAGAAGAGACTCTGAAGCTTGCCTTTGAACAGAGAGTAAGTAAAACAAAAGGGAGAAATGACAAGATAAAAGAGCTAAACAGAAGATGTCAAAGAACATCTCGAACAGACAAAGCGAATTACCATAAGAATATGTAAAGACTTGAAGTTAGAAAACCAAAAGGGAAGAACACACCTGGCATTTCTCAAGTTAAAAGAATTGAGAAAAAAAAAAAAAAGCCTCAAGTTGTAATATTGAAAGATTCTATGGGCAAAATATTGAATGATGCAGGAAACATCAAAAGAAGATGGAAGGAATACACAGAGTCATTGTACCAAAAATTACTGGTCGATGTTCATCCATTTCAGGAAGTGCCATATGTTCAAGAACTAATGGTACTGAAGGAAGAAGTTGAAACTGCATTGAAGGATTTGCCAAAGAACAAGGCTCCAGGAATTGACAGAATACCCATTGAGTTGTTTCAATAAATGGATGCCCCACTGGAAGCACTAACTCACCTATGCCAAGAGATTTGGAAGACAGCTACCTGACCAACTGACTAGAAGAAACTCATATTTGTACCCATTCCAAAGAAAGGTGATCCCTTAGAATATGCAAATTATCAAACAATAGCATTAATATTGCATGCAAGTAACATATTAATGAAGATAATTCAAAAATGGATACAACAGTACATTGACAGAGAACTTCCAGAGGTGCAAGCTGGATTCAGAAGAGGACATGGAACAAAGGATATCATTGCTGATGTCAGATGGATCTTGGCTCAAAGCAAAGAATACCAGAAAGATGTTTACCTGTGTTTTATTAACTAGGTAAAAGCATTTGATTGTGTGGATCATAACAAATTGTGAATAACATTGAGAAGAATGGGAATTCCAGAACACTTAATTGTACTCATGAGGAACCTGTACATAGACCAGGAGACTGTCGTTCAAACAGAACAAGGAGGCACTGCATGGTTTAAAATCAAGAAGGGAGTGTGTCACGGTTGTATACTTTCACTATACTTATTCAATCTGTATGCTGAGCAAATAATCCGAGAAGCTGGACTATATGAAGAAAAACATGGCATCAGGATTGGAAGAAGAATCATTAACAACCTGAGATAAGCTGATGACACAACTTTGCCTGCTGAAAGTGAGGATGACTTGAAGTACTTACTGATGAAGATTGAAGAATACAGTCTGCAGTATGGATTACATCTCAATATAAAGAAAACAAAAATTATCACAACTGGACTTATAAGCAGCATCATGATAAATGGAGAAGAGATTGCAGTTGTCAAAGGCTTCACATTGCTTGGTTCTACAAACAATGCCAATGGAAGCAGCAGTCAGGAAATCAGATGATGTTTAACACTGGGCAAGTTGGCTGCAAAGGACTTCTTTCAAGTGCTGAGGAGCAAAGTTGTCTCCTTGAGGACTAAGGTGTGCCTGACACAATCCATATTTTCAAATGACTTATATGCATGTGAGAGCGGGATGATGAATAAAGAAGACCAAAGAAGAATTGATGTTTTTGAGATATGGTGCTGGCGAAGAATGCTGAAGTACCATAGACTGCTAAAAGAACTAACAAATCAGTCCTGGAGGAAGTGCAGCTGGTATGCTCCTTGGAAGTGAGAATGGCCAGACTTCGTCTCACCTGCTTTAGTCATGTTGTCAGAAGGGACCATACCCTGGAGAAAGATGTCATGCTTGGTAAGGTGGAGGGTCAAAGAAAGAGGGGAAGACCCTCAACAAGATGGATTGGCACAGTGGCTGCTATGATGGGCTCAAGTATAGCAGGGATCATGGAGCTGGTGTGGAAATGGGAGATGTTTCATTCTGCTGTGATAAGGTCACTATTGTTGTTATTTGCCATCGAGTCAGCCCCGACTCATAGCGACCCCTCCTTGGGTTTCCGAGGCAGTATCACTACGGAAGTAGGAATGCCCAACCTTCCTTCTGAGGAGTGGCTGGTGGCTTTGAACCGCCAGCCTTCTGGTTAGCAGTCAAGTGCCTTAGGCACTATGCTACCAGAGCTATTAGTCAGAGACAACTCCACAGCACCTAATAACAACAACAGCAAATTTTTATGGAAGTAGATTGCCTCATCTTCCTCCCATGGAGTAGCTGGTTTATTTAGAACTGCTGACTTTCTGATTAGCAGCCAAATGTCTTACCCACTACACCACCAGAGTTCTTTCACAAGGACTTAGTAAACACAAAATCAATTATAATGAAGAAAAAGGAAAGAAAGCCTGATAACTAAATGGACTCAGGACAGAAAAATATCTGGAACAAAGAAACCATCAGCAACATGAGAAAAAATAAATGAACCACAGCAGTAAATTCATAGTTATCATTAATTACACTAATTATGAATGGATTAAATGCACCAGTCAAGAGAAAAAGAATGGCAGATTGGATAAGAAAACAAGACCTATCAATATGCTGCCTACAAGAGACTCACCTTAGACACAAAGATACTAACTAATTAAAAATCAAGGATTGGAAAAATATATCAAGCTAATGGCAACCAAAAAAGAGAAGGAGTGGATATAATATTTTTGGATAAAATAGACTTCAAGGCAAAATCCAGCATAAGGAACAAGGAAGGGCATTATATGATGATAAAAGGGTCAATAAACAAAGAGGACATAACCATAATAATCTATGTTGTTGTTATGTGCCATTGAGTCATCACCAATTCATAGCAAACTTATGTATAACAGAACAAAATAATGCCTGGTCCTGTGCCAGCCTCATGATCCCTACTATACCTGAGCCCATTGCTGCAGCCACCATATCAATCCATCTTCCTGAGGGCTTTCCCCTCTTTTGTTGACCCTCCACTTTACCAAGTATGACATCCTTCTCCAGAGAATGGTGCCTTCTAATAACATGACCAAAGTAGGTAAGACAAAGTCTTGCCATTCTCATTTCCAAGAAGCATTCAAGCTGCACTTCTTCCAGGGCTGATTTGTTAGTTCTTTTAGCAGTCCATGGTACTTTCAGCATTCTTCACCAATACCATAACTCAAAAGCATCCACTCTTCTTTGGTCTTCCTTATTTATTGGCCAGCTCTCACATGCATATGAAGTGATTGAAAATTCCATGGCTTGGGTTAGGTGCATCTTAGTCTTCAAGGAGACATCTTTGTTCTTCAGCACTTGAAAGAGGTCTTTTGCTACAGATTTGCCCAATGTTATACATCTTTTGATGTCTTGACTGCTGCTTCCATTGGTGTTAATTGTAGAACCAAATAATATGAAATTTTTGACAACTTCAATCTCCTCTCTGTTCATCGTGATGCTGCTTATTGACCTAGTTGTGAGGATTTTTGTTTTCTTTATATTGAGGTGTAATCCACACTGCAGACTTCATCTTTAATCTTCATCAGTAAGTGCTCCAAATCCTCCTCAATTTTAGCAAGCAAATTTGTGTCATTTGCATATCTCAGGTTGTTAATGTTAATGTCTATGCACCAAATGAAAAAGCTCCAAAATACATAAAGCAAACACTAACTTAATTGAAAAGAAAAATAGACAATACTATAACAGTAGTAGGAGACTTTGACACATCACTTTTGACGAAAGAGAACAACAAGATAAAATCTCAACATTATACAGAAGATCTCAACAGCACACCAAGTGACTTCATAGATATGTACAGAGCACGCCATTTAGCAAAAACAAAATGAACATTCTTTTCCAGTGCACATGAATCATTCTCCAGAATGGACCATATATTATACCACACATCAAGCCTCAATACATTTAAAAACATGGAAATGCTACAAAGCATCTTCTCAGAGCACAATGCTATAAAATTAGAAAACAACAATTGGAAGAGCAGGAGAAAAAGAAAATACATGGAATGTAAGTAACACACTGCTCAAGAACCACTGGGTAACAGAAGAAATAAAATGTGAAATAAAATAATTCCTGGAAACAAAGACAATTAAAACACAGCATACCAAAACCTTTGGGACACAGCAAAAGTTGTACTCAGAGGTTAATTTATAGCACTTAATGCACATCTCAAAAAAGAAGAAAGAATCAAAATCAACCCAATGTTGTTGTGTTGTTATTTGCCGTGGAGTCGGTCCCGACTCACAGCGACCCCTCTGTGGGTTTCCGAGGCAGTATCACTATGGAAGTAGGATTGCCTAACCTTCCTTCCGAGGAGTGGCTGGTGGGTTTGAACCACCAGCCTTCTGGTTAGCAGTCAAGTGCCTTAGGCACTATGCTACCAGAGCTCCCAATCAACCCAATAGCTCCGACAAATAGGAAAAGAGCAACAAAAGAAGCCTACTCTCACCAGAAGAAAAGAAATTATAATAAAGATCATAGGAGAAATAAGCAAAGCAGAAAACAGGAAAAAAAATCAACAAAACTTGAAGCTGGTTCTTTGAAAAAATTAACAAAATTGACAAACCACTGGCAAATAGATACACAATTAAGAGACAGATGTTGATACAGGTGAATATAACAAAATATTGAGACTAGCACAATATCATTAAGGAAAAGAAAGACATGAAGAGGTGTACAAGAGGTACAGACAATAAAGGTAAACACTACTGCCCACACTACATTATCAGTAATAGCAAACACTAATCTATGAGTATACAAATTGGTAGACAGGCAAGATCAGGAATAGGTAGATAAATGGAAATATACCCATAACCATGCATAGGTTTGACAGGTGATATTCCTACTTATGTACTTTTATGGGCTATAAAAATTTCCATATATAGTATAAAGATAATGAGGGCAAAGTTAGGATAACATCTTAGCCTCACCTAAACACCTGAGGGATTGACTTCCTGGGCCTGTGAACTCAGGACCATGGTCACCGGGGACATCGATCTCAATTGGCACAGCATAGTACATCTTACTTCAGTGAGTTGCGACTGGGTCTTAGAAGCTTGCAAAGGACCATCTAAGATACAATATTGGTGCCTCCTTGTCTGGAGCACAGTAGAACAAAGAAAATCAAAGACAAATGGAAATAGTTAGTCCAAAGGACTAATGGAGCATGAGAACTTCAGCCTATATGACTGTGAAACCATAAACAAGATGGTGCCTAGCTACAAATGCCAGCCACTTGGAAAGGGATCAAAATTGGAGATCCTGTAGAGAGTAGGAGAAAAAATGTGGAACAAAATGCAAAATATGAAAAAGACCAGGTTTGTTGGTCACATAGAGACTCATAAATTCTCTGAGACTGTGGCTCCGTGTCATCCTTTGGACCTAGAATTGAACTCACTCCCATTGCCTAACTCTCAGATAGGCCTACTAGCTGAACCATGACACCAAGGAGCTGCCCTCCTTAGAACAATTAACCATGGGAGATCAGAAGGGCAGCATTTGCACAGGGAGAAAGCTAGGTAAGAAGGACACAGGGAAAGGGTAATCATAAGGAGGAAACAGGAAGCTGCTGGTATTGTGATCAGTGTCACAAAATAAAATGTATATGAATTGTTGAAGGTAAAAAGAATCTGCTTTGTAAAATTTCACCCAAATCACAATAAAATGTTTAAAAAAAAAAGGGAAGAAGAAGAAGGAAGGAATGCACAGAGTCACCATACCAAAAAGAATTTGTTGTTGATGTTCAACCATTTCAGGAGGTAGCATATGATCAAGAACCAACAGTACTGAAAGAAGAAAGACTGCACTGAAGGCATTAAGTAAAAACAAGGCACCAGAAATTGATGGAAAACAATCTGAGATATTTCAACAAACATGCAATATTGGAAGTTCTCACTTGTCTATTCCAAGAAATTTGGAAGACAGCTACCTTGCAAACCAACTAAAAGAGATTTATATTTGTGCCCATTCCAAACAAAAATGATCCAGGGAAATTCAGAAATTATCAAAAAATATCATAAATATCAAACACACTTAATATTTTGCTGAAAATAAATTAAAAATTGTTACCGTAATACATAAACAAGGAACTGCCAGAAATTCAAGGTGTATTCTGAAAAGTACATGTAACAAGAGATATCACTGTTGATATCATTGCTGATTCCAGAAAGATGGATACTTGTGTTTTATTGACTGTGCAAAGGCATTCGGCTGTGTGGATCACAAGTAATTATGGATAACATAATGAAAACTGGGAATTTCAGAATATTTAATTATGTTCATAAAGAACCTGTGCATAGACCAAAAATCAAGAAATATGCATCAAGGTTGTGCCTTTTTATTATACTTATTCAATCTATATGCTTAGCAAATAATCCAAGAAACTGGATTATATTAAGAAGAACATAGCATCGGGGTTGGAGGAAGATTCATTAAAAACCTGCAATATGCAGATGACCTGTCCTTGCTTTCTGGGAGTGAAGAGGATTTGAAACACTTACTGATGAAGATCAAAGACTGGACGTTCAGTATGGATTGCATCTCCATACAAACAAGCCAAAAATCCTTACAACTAGACCCATAAGCAACATCATGATAAATGGAGAAAATACTAAAGTTGTCAAAGATTTCATTTTAACCACAATCAAAACGCATGGAAGCAGCAATCAGGAAATCAGAAGTCATATTACACTGGTCAAATCTCCTGCAAAGGACCTCTTTAAGTGTGAAAGATCAAAGATGTCATTTTGAACACTAAGGTGTGCCTAACCCAAGCCACGGTATTTTCAGTGCCACATAGGCATGTGAAAGCTGCACAATGAATAAGGAAGAGTGAAGAAGAGTTGATGCCTTTGAATTGTGGTGAAGAATACTGAAAATACCAAGGGCTGCCAGAAGAGCAAACAAATTGGTCCTAGAAGAGGTTCAGCCAGAATAATCTTGAAGTGCGAAAGGCCAGAGTTTGTCAGACTTACTTTTATCATGTTGTTAGACAGAACCATTCCCTGGAGAAGGATATAATGTTTGGTAAAGTAGAGGGTCAGTGAAAAGGGGAAAGACCCTCAACAAGATACATTGACACAGTGACTACAAGGATGGACTCAAGCATAACAAGGATTGTGAGGATGGCCCAAGACTGAGCAGTGTTTCATTCTGCTGTAAATAGAGTCAGTATGAGTTAGAGACAACTCAATGGCACCTAACAACAACAAAAACATGGACTGCCAGAGGAACAATTAGTCGGTCTTAGAAGACGTATAGCTAGAATGTTCCTTGGAAGTAAGAATGGCAAGACTTCATGCCACATATTTTGGAAATGTTATTAGGAATTACCCATCCCTGGAGAAGGACATCATGCTTGGGAAATTATTTAAGTGTCAGTGAAAAAGAGAAAAAACTATAAGCAGATGGATTGACACAGTGGTTGCAACAATGGGCTCAAAGATAGCAGGACTAGGCAGTATTTCATTTTGTTGTGCATTGGGAGCTCTGGTGGTGTAGTGCCTAAGACATTTGAGTGCTAACCAGAAGGCTGGTGGTTCAAACCCATCAGCCATTCCTCGGAAGGAAGACTGGGCAATCTACTTTCATAGAGATACTGCCTCAGAAACCCAAGGAGGGGTCACTGTGGCAATGAGTTTGGTTTTTTTTTTTTTTTTTTTTTTTTTTTTTTGGTTACCTTTACTCCTGTCTTAGCCCTGACTCAACACAATGGGAGTTTCTCTGGCTTGTGAACTGCATCGCCTTTTGCTTAGAAGAGATCAAAGGAGAAAGAAATGAGCAGAGATGGAGGGATTTCAGTACCACCAAGAAAGAAGAGCAGGGAGCAGAGCTCATATTTGGACACTGGGTTCCTGTTCTGAGAACCTCCTGGGCATAAGGGAAGATCGATGTGAAAACATGGGGAGATCTCCAAGGAATGCCAGGCCCACATATATTGAAAGGAGTTAAAGACTTTCTCCCAGAACTCAGAGTCACAAAAGAAAACCAAACTAACTGCTACAGAGTCAATTCTGACTCATAGTGACCTCCATTGGGTTTCAAGATGGTAAATCTTTACAGAACTAGATAGCCATATCTTCCTTCCCAGAGTAGCTGGTGGGTATGAAATGCCAACTTTCTGGTTAGCAGTCAAACACCTTAGGCAGTGTGCCACCAGAGCTCCTTCTAGGGCCCACGTAGAGAGAAAATATTCCCCTAGGGCTGGCACACTGAATTTGGACTTCTAACATTCTAAACTGTGAGAAAATATACTTCTGTTTGATAATGCCATTCACTTGTCATGTGTTATAGCAGTACTAGATAACTAAGACAATGAGTAAAACAAGAGTCTACCAAATGAATTTGTACTTTCAGTGTTACATATCTACTCAAACTTAGATACCCACCAAATGGCTTTTTCCTTACATCAAATTTTAACTTTTTTTTTCTCATTATACATTCATTAAATATTTAAATAATGTATAATATAAGCAAAGTGCTATGATATTTGTTGTTGTTGTTAGGTGCCATCGAGTCATTTCAGACTCATACCGACCCCATGCACACCAGAATGAAACACTGCCTGATCCCGTGCCAGCTCCATGATCCCTGCTATACTTGAGCCCATCATCGCAACCACTGTGCTAATCCATCTCATTGAAGGCCTTCCCCTCTTTCGTCGACCCTCCACCCTACCAAGCATGACATCCTTCTCCAAGGAATGGTCCCTTCTGACAACTTGACCAAAGTAGGTGAGACAAAGTCTGGCCATTCTAGCTTCCAAGGAGCATTTCGGGTGCACTTCCTCCAGGACAGATCTGTTAGCTCTTTTAGCAGTCCATGGTACAGCATTCTTTGCCAGCACCACAACTCAAAAGCATCAACTCTTCTTTGGTCTTCCTTATTCATTGTCCAGCTCTCACATGCATACGAAGCCATTGTAAATATCATGGCTTGTGTCAGGCGCACCTTAGTCCTCAAGGAGACATCCTTGCTCCTCAGCACTTGAAACAGTTCCTTCACCGTTGACCTTCCCAGAGCCACACATTGTCTAATGTCCTGACTGCTGCTCCCATTGACATCGATTGTAGAACCATGCAACATGAATTCTTTGACAAC